>NC_081184.1:93378302-93660151 GCF_029867415.1 Vicia villosa | reverse complement strand
GCTGAGGCTCCACGGTGTGCATGCATGTCAGATGCGTTGGATTGGAATATTGAATGAGATCAAGGGCTCAGATTGCAAGACACATGATGTAATGATGGGATTGCATGTATTGAATTGGTGGGGAGACCAAAGTCAGACTGGCCCCACCTCTTTCTTGCGTGGACAACGACCGGTTGACTGACGAACCACGCTGGGACGCGTGGTCGTCTTCAACCTCCAGACCTCACGTTTTTATATACAAATAGCGGGGGTTTTAAACCTCCCCTATTTTTACGATAAAATGCAACTTTTGAATAGCTTCATCAACCTGCAAAGATAAGCATTAGTAGCAAAAGAAGGCAACCCAGATCCACTAAACATGATGTCCTGAGTTCATTGGTGGTGTCAGTTTCTTTGTTTGAGGCCTGTAGCCATGGGTTCGAAGAGTTTAAAGTATGAACACTCATATGCACTTGTTAATGGCATGAGGTGATTCTCACGTGGTAACTCTCATGTTAAAGCCCAGATCACTCCTATAGGACCTTATGAACATATTAGGATGGTTAGTTTACATGGAAATTGATTGCATATAAGAAAACGAAAGTCAAGTGCATATGTACATGAAGAACACTATGCTCACTATACGACTCTCATGGGACTATGTTAGGAGTTCAATCTTACTCTATATGATTTGAGAAGATGATTGGAAAGCTTTGTTTGTATTAATATTGCTTGGAATATAGAATTTGAAAATTACAAAGTGTATGTATTTTTTGGAGAATTTTATGATAATGATAGCTATGCTCTTGCCCTCAATTCGTGTCTCTCTTGGTGCTGAAGTAGAATAGCTTATTTATAAGCCAAAGGCTGCTTGGAAGTGAAGCAAGAAGCTTTGATTGCTCTTGTTGAAAATTTGATTTTTAAAATATTAAAAATCTTTGAATTGTTGACCAAGTCTTCTTCTATTCAATGCACTTGTCTTGGGCATCAATTTTCTGCAGAAAAATGAAGACTTTGGAGGTGTGTCATACTTGGAGATCAAGCCATCAATTATCCATGCAATTTCCTTTAATTTTAATCTTAAAATAAGATAAAATTATATCAAAAATGGATAATATAGATGTGGGCTTTGTCTTGGTCGTGGGAGGCCCATAGTAACATGGCAAAGATGTTTGGACCATAAAAACTTGGCATCTTTTGGAAAAAAAACATTTTTGAGCAATGTTGATTTCATGCATTTTCCCAAAATTTAGCCAACTTCAACAAGGTGTGAATCCTTCAATTTTTGTCATATGAAGGAGATCTTGCACTTTTTGGAAACCTCAAAGAGTCCTCTAACCAATGTCTTTGGTCTCATATCAAAATGATTTTTGGTTCTCCTTGTGTGTCCATTTGAAAAAAGTGTCTTTTTGTTGACTTTGAAAATGACCTGTAATGTCTTTGGCCATATTTTTCAAATGGTGAATGCTATGACCATGGGATCAATTGCATTTGAAAGATAATTGAATTTCCTTCAAAATGAGCTTTGGTTGACATTTTTTGGATGAAGGATGAGAGAGTTATGATCAGTCAAAGTTGAGTTGACTTTTCAGGCAAAAACCCTAATTTTGAATCTTAGGGTTTTGTTGATTTTTGATCTTTCCTTGATGAATTGTGATCATCCAATGATCAAATGTTGAATCCTTTGACAAAATATGGACTTTGGCAAAAAATTTCATTTTTGACTGTCAGTTGACTTTTTTGGTCAAACGGGTCGTCTGTTGACTGTTTGAGCTGCTGACGGTGCGTCTGAGTGAATTGAAGTTTGAAAATTTGTATGATGGTACTTTGAGATGTATGGATGTATATGAAATCCATTTGAGCTCTCAAAACTTGTTGCTCCTGTTAAAACAAGAAAAACCCTGATTAGGGACTGTCTGTATAGGAGGCAGTTAAGCGTACCTGATTTTTGTGCAGTGCTGAGTTTCTGCTAATCGCGTGATATTCAGAAGACTTCTAACACAAAAATCTTGGAAATTTGAATTGTGAATGATTGATTTGATTGATTGTACAAAACACTGTGAATTGTACTGTCTGCAGTTTGTCTGTCAACTGACTGTTCGTGTACTGAAGCAGCAGTTAAAGTGAAAAATCAACCGTCAAAGTTAATTTTCTTTTTTTTTTTGTTGTTATTTTTGTTTTTGTTTGGTGTGAAGCATGAAAATTTATTTACATGACTTGTTAGAAAACAGAAACATAATAAATAACTGATATTTACGGTATGCGGGCAAAATTACCGATAATAACCTGAAAATTATTTAATGCACAGAAATAGAAATATTTGACTGGCAGAAAATACACAAAATATTATCTTAGTAATTAAGCAATATTATGACAACTAGTACAACATTTAATACTGACAGTATAAATATTACACACTATATTGAACAGTACGACGAATAAACGGTACATTTAAGAAATAAGAAATACGGCAAATTTTAAGAATGACGATTGATGACCCATGCTATGAACAATAACATGTAGATGATTGGGAGCATAGCCATTGCAGGTCCACATTCCTCAAGACTATGTAGGCAGAAGAAAGTCATGATCACCGTAGCAATGGTGATGACTGTAAGAAACAGTGTCTCTATCCATTTTGCCATTCTTGTTAGGGAAGAAGAAATGATGGATTATGAGGTAGGAATTTGAAAGATGATTTAGAATTTGATGTGAGATTTGTGAAAAGAATGAGAGGTATTTATAGAATGGAAAGATGATAGAGACGTTGGGGAATGATGTGATTCCGTACAAATGGAAATTTTGAGTGGAAGTGAGATTTGAAAGAAAGTGTATGATATTGTTGGGAAAAGAGAGATGTGTAGAATAAAGTTGAGATTTGAATTGGAAAGAAGAGATTTGAAAAGATTTTTGAAAATAATGGAATATAGTACAAAAGTTAGTGGGAAACCAAAAACAATTGTTACCAGTACAGTGTGAGTTTCCTGCTTTTGCGCCTGCAAAAAAGATTTAACCCTGCATGAACTGTGTTAGTACTATTTATCTGTAAAATAAATAAATAGTATTTGCGGTGTAATGAACAGCATTTGGCGTTTGCGTAAGAATAAATTCCACTGTTAGCCAAGTTACTGTGTAAGAGAAATTCTGAAATTTAAGCACTTCATATGTTTAGGATATTTGAAATAAAAATCCATGTTTATATGAAACTCTTAATTTTCAGATTGAAGTTTTCTTAAAAAAAGATGTGGGCAAATTTTGGGGTATAACACTTGGGGAGGAGCATCAGGTGGAAATGTTACCTGGGAACTGGAGAGTCAGATGAAGGACTCCTATCCTGAACTCTTCACTTGAGGTATGTTTTCGAGGACGAAAACTCTTTTAGTGGGGGAAAGTTGTAACACCCCATATTTCCTATAAACTAATTATTTGGGATTAATTAAATAATCAGATTAATTGAGAAATTATGAAGGAAGTAAGTGGGCTTGATGTTGTGTTTAGTAATGAGGGGGGGTGCTAAGTGTGAGGCCCTACTAAAGTTAATTCCTATTTTTTTATAAGGGAAATTGGGAGATAAAGAAATAGAATAGTCAGAAGAGGAGTTTTCAAAACACGTACAAAGCAGAGAAAGAGAAGAAAAAAAGAAGAAGAAGAAGAAGGAGAGGGTTGTCAAGAAACTTTGAATCAAGTTAAGGGGGGACTCTTCCTATTAGTATCTCTTATGTGTTTTTGTAGGTGATAGAATTGATTAAGATATTGTTTGCTTAAATTGGATATGTGAGGGTTTGGGATTGTTAGGTTTGGGAGTTTATGGTTAGGATAATTGAAAGTATGATTTTATGTGGTATTAAGGTTGAATGATGATTGAAATTGTGGTAATACATGCCTAATCTATGTTTAGATCGAGTTTTGAGTGAGGGAGTTTGGATTTCCCAGGCCTGTCACAGAGGTGAAATTCTGCATAATCGCACGTTCGCTAAGCGGCCTCAGGCTCGCTAAGCGGATGCTGTTCGTTTTTCAAAAATTAATTGAGCCCGCTAAGCGGACCTAGCCCGCTAAGCGGAGGTCCCAACGTAGTTAGCTACTGTCTTTGACAGCTTGAAGCGGGGTTATTCGAAAATTGATTCCATAAGCGCGCTAGAGGGTCGCTAAGCAGACCCTGCTGTGCAGAGATTTTCTGAACTTTGAAACAACGTATCTTTTGATCCGTGTATCTTTTTTTGGTGCCATTTTGGGTCTTGCAAAGCTAAGTAAATGTTTTCTATGATGATTTAGTGAGATGGGAAGTGGCCCAACTTTATTTTAAAACCCGATTTAATTGCTTTGGTAAAATGAAACATTGTGCACATATATATATATATATATGATTTTGTGAGTATGGAAATGTATTGGTGTAGGGATGGATGAATTTTGGTTATTGTTATGTTTATTGTGTCAAATGTGTGAATGATCGAATGCTTGCGGAAGCATGTGCATACTTGTTGGTGATGATAATGGTGGATTATAGTGAGACGATGCGGTGCAGCGGATCGGTTATGTTATAAGTATGTTATATGTGTGCATTTATTCATAAATCATTTTGGTGATGGATCCCGGTGATGTTTGGATCAATGGTGGGCATAATTCCCTTTGTGTGGAATTTGTGCCGGTAAGGCTGTATCACAGTGACGTTTAGATCAGTCTGATGGGTTAATACCATGATGTATGGTACAACATGCATAGAGTCAGTACATACATATGCATATTGATATAACATGATTGAATGGCTTTCAGTGTTATATTTGGTGATATATCTGTTGGTGTGGTTGTTGAACGATTGTATGCAAATATGAATATATTGCAATTGGGTGAATGATATGCCTATGATGTTTCATTGCTTATGAATACATAATATTTATTAATTGTGAATGAGACTCACTCTTACATGTTGATAATTTTTAGATTGAGGAGTAGCGACTTATTGCTTTGGTGAGGATAGCTCGTAAAGTCTATCCATTTATTTTGGGTCGTGTCGGTCATGCTCTGGTCTTGTAACACTGGGAACGATTGTTATTTGATGAATCGTTCCTAATAAAGCACAACAGATGAATTATATTTGACTTTTTTTAATTGTGGCACCCTTGTTTTCATGTTTTACTCTGAGTATTTTAATAATTGTCGCGGGATTTAGAAGGGTGTTACACGACTCCCTCATCTAATCCTCACGCTCTCAAGTCATACTCCGACTAGGTGATCCTCTCCACACTACCTTCAGCAAGGAAATCTCTTTACTTCGTAAATGCTTCAATTCCTAGCCCTCTATCCATATGGTTGATGCTTCAACTGTCAGGTTATCTCTGACATTCACATCATCCACTTGGATCACATGAGAAGGATCCATATTGTATCTCCTCAATTAAGACACATGAAACACGTCATGTAGATTAACAAGCGACAACAGTAATGCAATCCGATAGTCCACTTCACCTATCCTCTGCGTAATCTGGTACGGACTAACAAAACGCAGCGTGGACTTATGCAAATTTAGAGCTCTACCAACACCAGTTACCAGAGTAAATTTCAAGCACACATGATCTCCCTCTTGAAACTCAAGTGCTTTTCTCCGTTTATCATGATAACTTTTCCGACGACTCTGTGAAGCTTTCATCTTCCCTTGAATTATCTTGATCTTTTCTGTCGTCTTCTACATAATTTCAGATTCGAGTACAACACTCTCTCTTGACTCATACCAACACAATAGAGTCCTACACCTTCTACCTTACAATGCCTCGTACAGTTTCATTCCAATACTATCATGGAAATTGTTGTTGTAAGTGAACTCAATCAATGGAAAATGGCTATCCTAAGCAGCTACGTGTTCTAACACACAAGCCCTCAGCAAATCCTCCAAAGACAAGATAGTCCTCTTTGTTTGACCGTCCTTCTGCAGATGATAAGAATACTCAACCTCAACTTAGTACCCAAAGCCTTTTGCAAACTTTCCCAAAACCTTGATGTAAACCTCAAATATCTATCCGACACAATACTCAAAGGTATACCATGTAACCTCAAAATCTCTTTGATATACATCTGCGCTAACCTCCACAAGGAATGATTAATCCTCATCGGTAATAAATGAGCCGATTTAGTCAATCTATCCATTATTACCCAAATCAGATCATTACCCTTAGCAGTTTTTGGAAAAACTAACACAAAATCCATGAAAATGTTGTCCCATTTCCACTCCGGAATATTTAATGGTTGCATCAGACATAAAGGATTCTGGTGTTCAATCTTCGACTTATGACAATTCAAACAAGCATAGACAAACTCAACAATTTCATTCTTCATACCGGACCACCAAAACAATTTTTCAAGTCCTGATACATTTTTTGTTGCACCGGGATGAATACTTAGACCACTTTGATGTCCTTCCTCAAGAATACTCTTCTTAAGTTCTGGCACATCAGGAAGACACACTGTATCTCTGAACCTCATTACACTATTCTCATTAACTTTGAAATCACCCCTATTTACCTTGGTTAATCAACAGCAAACGATCAACCAAACCCAAATCAGATTTCTGACCTTCTTTGATCTCTTCAAGAATACCACTAGTCAGTCTCAACATTCCCAACTTTATACTGTTAGGATTCACTTCACACGTGAAACTTATATATCTGAATTGTTTGATCAATTCCAACTCTCGAACCATAAGCATCGACATATGTAAGCACTTCCTACTCAAGGCACCTGCTACAACATTAGCCTTTCCCGAATGGTAACTCAAATAAAAATCATTATCTTTCATAAGTTCGAGCCATATTTTCTGCCTCATGCTCAACTCCTTTTGATCGAACAAATACTTTAAACTCTTGCGATCACTGAACACTTCAAACTTGGAGCCAAAGAGAAACCTTCACACACATACGCTTGACCCTTTCGATTCAACCGAGTCAAATGTAAAGCCAACTTAGAGAAACCTTCAATAAACCTATGATAATAACCTGCTAAATCAAGAAAACTTCGTATCTCAGTAGCAGACTTCGGAGTCTCCCATTGCAACACATCAACAAATTTAGAAGGATATACCGAAATTCCACCACTCAAAATCACATGGCCAAGGAAACTCACTTCCTTCAACCAAAATTCACATTTCGACAACTTGGTATAAAGCTTTTTCTCCCTCAACACCTGCAACACAATCTGAAGATGTTCTACATAGTGTTTGTTAGTCTTACAATATATTAAAATATCATCAAAGGTACTTTATTCACACATTAATTAGCACGGTGGCCTTGCTCACCACACCTATAGAACTTCATTGTAGTGGGAGATCCTCCCCCACTTGTCGTCTTCCCGTAAAAAACTTTTAGTTTTCCCTTGTCAGCTGGAGTCACATACAGTTTCCCACGATCTTGGTTCTTTCCCTTCTTCTCACTAAGATTATTACAATAGGAAGATTTAGCTCTATTATCTTTATAATAAATCTGACATTGTTCACCAGCACCTGAAATTGGCGAATATCATGATATCCAATACCCAGCTTAATCTCCAGATGCAAGTCATTCTCAAATTTGATACACTTAGACCCTTCAACTTCTGCACTATTGTAGTGTGGACAAAACTTCACCATTTCCCCAAACCTAGCAGCATACTCAATAACAATCAAATTCCCTTATTTAAGTTCAAGGAATTCAGTCTTCTTCTTACCACACATATCTTTAGGATAGTACTTATCTAGAAAAGCATATCTGAACATAGCCCAAGTGATCTCTGTATCCACACTCTCCAATCTCTAGCGTGCATTATTCCACCAGTCTTCTGCTTCCTCTTCAATCATATGAGTACCAAATTGTACCTTCAGCTCCTCTAAGAAAGCCATCACTCTAAAGATCTTCTCAATATTTTTGAGCCACGTCTGTGAAGCATCGGGATCATGTCTGCCTTTGAAGGTCTGAGGGTTGTTTCGTTGAAACCTTTCCAATGCACGAAATTCATCATTCTCTCCAGCATTATGATTAATCTGACCTTGTTGGTTTTACATATCTTGAGCCATTGCTTCCAAAGTCTGAGCAATAGCATCATTATTTCTTCCTCTAGCCATAATTGTCCATATACACCACCATCATTAAAATAGTCAACATATAAATAGTGGTTACACACTAATCGACTAATAGGTACCACTAATATAACATCCTTCTAACCCCACGTATAATTTACAAGAAAATTAATTAAAACAAGCCACACAAGGGTGTGACACTTCATAAAAACAACATAAATATCATGCTCCGTAACACTGGTTACACAAAAGTAATATTTAACCTTTCAAACATACACATTCAAGGATGTATATAGGACATCAACCTTTACTTAAAAAATTTGCAGCATAATCATAATCGTCTAATGCTTATTATAAAATAAAACTCACTTTGAGTCCAAAAACTTATAACTCAAAACGAAATAAACATAGTTCAACAAATTACCTCAAAAAATAAGCAATATCATAGTTAGGCAAGTCAAACATCAACCCTAACCCGATGTTACATGATCAGAATAGAAACCACTAAATAAAACTATAATAAAAAAATGTCTTCACAACTAGCTTTCACTTACTATAACGGAAGCTACTACTGAGTATCTACATGTTACCCACGTAGAGGCAACATTCACACAGAAGTGGTGAGTAATCGTAATCAATTACAAAAGATATGAGAAATAATAGATTTGCAACACTTATAAATTTCGAATCAACAACATCAAATACATAATATTCTCACACCCCAATCATCACAGTAATTCATGTACAACTTCCATCATAAAACACACATATAAATCACGTAACAAATACAAGTATCACCAAATCAGTTAGCATCAACAAAATTATGCAATACCACATAGAATGTTATGCAACAACATTGACTCAATACATGTGGTACCAATTCATAAACACACTGGTTCATTTCGCTCCATGTTATACCGCCATGGATACATGATACCAACCATGGGATCTGATTCTTATTGAACCAGATCAAATCACAAAAATTGTTACCAAAAAATATTTTATGGAAATCGTTAATGACACAAAATCCATGGAAATTCTGTCCCATTTAGCGATAGTATACGCTTGCGGCAAATATTTCTCCTCCTTATCATACGACGACTTCTCCTTCTTAGTTACCCGAGCCACATCACCTCTCTTCTTTTGTGGGCTCCTATCTCCCTACCTCATTTCTTTTTGTTTACCCTTTTTCTAATTGGCACACATTGACAACTTCCATTAGTGGATCAAATATTTTATCGTGTCTTTCAGCTTGATGTATTCCTTTATATTATGTCTACTGCTGTAGAAATACCATTACCTGGATTTTTCTAAGTCGAGATAATCTCAAATCTATTTGGTGGTTTCCAATTCTTAATCGTGAAACTCCAAGTTGATGCATTCTTGTATAACGCGCTCTCTATATGTGATCAAGTGCGTATGTGATCCCGATCTTTGGAAGAGGTGGTATGCCTAATTTGTTCTCCTAGATATATCAGTTGTCTTTCTTCCTTTATCACTTTGTTTTATTCCAGGGTCCCCATGTTTTCCTCATTGACGTCTTTATGTACCTCCTCTTTCTGTACCTCTTCTATAAATGGCTATGCTAACAACTAACTTTTCTTCAGCCCTTGCAAACAAACTGTTAAAAGTATTTGGAACAATGATCCCAATACTTTATGTAAGCTTGGATTCTAGTTTGGACTCTAAAGCTTAACAAGTATTTCTTTATATCATAATTATCACCATTTGCTAATATAGCATATTCATTAAACCTATCGATGTATGATCATAGGGGTTCATCCTTTTTTCACCTTATCGAGCATAGGATCTCAACACAATTTGGTTTCTTTATGGATAACGTAAAATGAGAAGCGATCCTTCTACACAGTTCTTCCCATGAGTCGGTTGATTCAATTCCTAATCCTTGGAACCAGACGATGACCCTTGTTTTATATGTTTAGGAGGACATCTAAAAGCTCTACGTGCTACCCGTTAGTTTAGGAGGACATCTACGAGTTCTACGTGCTCATCAGAGTCCTTGTCCCCATCATATGTCCATATTCCCATCAATTTCTAGAACTATTTGCAGAAGTGGTACTCATTTATCCTTCTTGTGAAGGCGTTTATGCAGGAGGTCAATATGTCATTTGATGTCATCGAATGAATTGAAATGAAAGATATACCCATGTTGATGATCTTGGTGACTTGGATGTTCCTAGGACTCATATATGAAGGATGAGCGCCTATGAGGTGGAGAAGAATGAGTTTTGCATCTTTTATGGCCGTGTGGTTTGAGGTTACGAGATGATTCCACTTAATCTTCATTGTAGTATGTCACCACTTCACCATTGACATATATAAGGCCTTTTATGGGCCTCTAGGACCCTGGTGAGGATTGGTGGCCTATATCACCCGTCTCAAAACTTTTAAGCCTTTTATTCTATAACTCCATGGTTGTCGACTATCGTTGGATAAACATCAACAGACCCCTCAATAATATATTTGTTTTGTCATTGGCTACCAAGGTTAAAAGGGGTGGCGCGACATCGTCTTTTTATGGTTTTGGAGGCGTTTATATGACCTCTTTGTTTGGCATAAAAATTATCGGAGGCTAAGTAATTTCAATATATTAAGAGAAAACACGAATGTTGCGATTGCCGATAGTGGTAGGACCAAAGCTCTCTAGTGTGAAGAGGAAGCTGCAAGCCAGATTTCCAAACCGTTTTTGACTTAAGTGATCTCACTTGCCAGAAATCTATGAGGCTTGTTATATATTGATACATTTCTCTTTTTTCTGTTCACCATATCGATGTTGATTATTAATATGTTGGAAACATTGACGAAAAATTCTCACAGATGACCCAAATGATCTTTCAAACAACAATGATGCTTACAAGTGTGATGGTGAGCTTAGATATGATGGTGAAATCTGGTACGTGAGTGGTGTTTTGGTCTTCTAGTCTTGCATCGAGGGGGGGGGGGTGTAGCGGGGAAAATCTGATATCGAAGCCATGAAATTGACTCGAATCAATATTTCGTTTGAAATCGCCACCGCGCTTTATTTTTTCAAAGGAAAAGGGAAAAGAACGTAAAACCCAAAGTTTTGTTTTTAAAACAAGAAAGAGATCTCAGGTACGGGTGTTGATTATATGAGGGGAAGGTTTTAAGCACCCCTCATATCTGTGGTATTCCACAGGAACCTTTTTGAAAATCTGTGTGTGTGTGTGTGTGCTAAAAAAGGGTTTGTTTTATTTTTAAAATAAGCTCGGCAAAGCGTTTAGCTTTGGGCCTACATACCTCCTCGGTGCAATGGAGAAGTCAGAGCTAATGTAGTTCCGCTTAAGGGGAAAACATTTTTAAAAACGAATAAACACTTTATCGTCGTCGGAGAGAAATACTCAGCCATTGATCTTGAGCATGAGAACAAACAAGTTCTTTGCATCGCTAATGAAAGAAGGGCTCCAACTCGGATAAAATCGACGAGTATGCCACTAGCTCTCTCACGCGGAAAAGATCTCATTATATCAATCAATTTCAAAATCGTGGGGTATAACCACTCGTTTCGACAATTAACGGTGTCTAAACTTTTTGAAGAAAAAGCCACTAAGGGCAAAAGATATTTTTTAAGAAAAAGGTTTTGAAAAGATTGCAAACATAAGAAGGTTTTTGAAAAAGGGAGAAGATTTTGAAAATTTAAGAATGGGAGGAGATGAAGAGGCTATCCTATTGCGTAAAATAAAAGCTAAGGAAAAGAACGGTCTAACCGAAATAAGAAGCCAACACTTGACATTGTGAGTCAAGGTAGATTTCCCATCCTTTGGAATATCAATACTAAACCAACATTATCACTTGGGGATCCAGATGAACTTATTATCTTAGCACCACTTTGCATTAAGCACATTAAAATTCTGACAAAAATCGGGCAGAGTAACGGCTGTTTTCGGGTAAAATCCTTATCTCAATGCCTTGGAATTAACCATCAAGGGCTTTCAAGGAAATACGTGCACATACAAACAGACAACAATCCAATGCCAGACAGACAGAATAACAGCAGAGTAATAACAGAATAAGAGTCTAGAGGCACTAGGTCCATAAGTCCAAATCTCCAAAATGCTAAGGATAGTAACCAATAGTCCAAAGAGAGCCTTATGTTTTTTTTTAGATTTTGGTTGTTTATTAGTGTTTTAGCATAAAAGTAAAGTATGGTCCAAGTGGACAAAAGGAAAATAGCGGAAGCATAAACATATGCCCAAGTGGACAAAGAGAAAATAGCGGAATTATAAACGTCCAAATGGACAAAGAGAAAATGGCGGAATGTAAATATGATGAAATGATAAAATAAAGCGATAAAGCGAGAAATATAAAGAGCGGTATAATAAATGGCGGAAATTAAAGTTAGTGGTTAGATGTTAAAGATAACCATCTTGAAACTTGTCAAGTATGTTATCAAAGTTAGTAATGAAGATCGATGGTGAGTGAATGATGTACTCGGATTTAAGGTCAATGGAAACTTATCAGAAGCTTGACAAAATCATAGCGACTACACGATAAATTTCCATAAGTCATAAATCAACCGCATACAATTCTCTTCCATATTTGATCTTTTATCGAGTCGGGACAAATGTAGGAGAACTCTCCATGTATCAAGATCATCAATCAAAAGAAATAAGAAGGAGAAGAAGAAATGATCTAGCCTTTATCAAGAATCCATAGAATTCTAAAGATATCAAGACTTTCATCGATCAAAAGGAAATAAGATGAAAAGATAAGAATGAAAACAAATTGATCTAGTCTTCATCAAGAATCCATAGAATCCTCAAGATATTAAGACTTTCATCGGTCAAAAGGGAATAAGATGAAAAGATAAGAATGAAAACAAATTGATCTAGTCTTCATCAAGAATCCATAGAATTCTCAAGATATTAAGACTTTCATCGATCAAAAGAAAAATAAGATGAAAATAAGAATGAAAACACAAAAGATAATCAACTCACACTATCATTAATGTCATTCATCCATTTTGGTGGATTAGGTCATTTCAAACCTATCAACACCCTAGATCCAATGATATTAATGAAGTGTAGGAAGAAGGAAGCCAAAACAAGCACAAAAAAGGCAAAAAACCACATTCTGCCTGCTGGAAATCGATTTCATGCAGGGGGAAATCGATTTCCATAGTGCAGTTTTCAAAAAAACAAGTTACGTTCAGCAGGAAATCGATTTCAGCCTTAAGGAAATCGATTT
This sequence comes from Vicia villosa, assembly GCF_029867415.1. Taxonomy (NCBI): domain Eukaryota; kingdom Viridiplantae; phylum Streptophyta; class Magnoliopsida; order Fabales; family Fabaceae; genus Vicia; species Vicia villosa. The sequence continues at coordinate 93,646,908 of NC_081184.1, read as the reverse complement.
CCTCAGTGTAAATTTCAGCAAAAACAGCATTTAAAGGCATGAAACTTGATTTGAACAAATATACAAACACCTTATGATCACACATCAACTTGAGCACGAAATTTCCATCACAAAACTAGCAAATATCATCAATATAGCATCAAAGATGCATTGAACACAAGCAATAAAGATCTACATCATGGATCTAGCAAATTACCACTTCTTGAACAAAGATTTTGGAGTAGCTTCAAGAGCAAGCACAAGGTGTGTAGATCCTTCAAATTTGGAGATGATCAAACAAAGAAAAGAGTGAAATGTAGGAGGTTTAGTTCAAAATTAGCAAGATTCAATGTGAACCTCACTAATCTTATGAAAATGAACTTTGGGTGAGGGTTTTGGAAAGGGTGAGAAATGAATTTGCAAGCAATTTTTTGGCTCTCCAAGCTTGAGAAATGAGAGAGTAGTGGGCTCTATTTATAGGATGAGAGCAAGAGTAGTGGTAATTTGGTCTTTTTGCATTTGGTAATTAGCTTGTGTTTAATTGGTGATTAAAGTGGCAATTAAATGGTAAAAAGTGGTAAAATGGGGTTTAAGTGGGTTTAATGAAGAGAATTATTTTGATGAGGTGGAAAATTGGTACAATGATCAAATAAAAAGGTGCCAAAATGATGTCAAGCTTCCTTCCTTATATTTTTTTTGAATTTCGCCTTAAGGAAATCGATTTCCCCAGGAGTGAAATCGATTTCACTCTGTTCCAGAAGAGAATTTGGCGCAAAATACACTAGGGAAATCGATTTACCCAGGAGGGAAATCGATTTCATGCTGTCCAGAATGTGATTTTGTTGAAGATTGCTGCAGGGAAATCGATTTACCCAGTAGGGAAATCGATTTCATCAGTCAAAAATTTGGAAAATGCCTTGTTTATTGCATGTCTTGGCTTGGTACCTACAAAACAAAAGCCTACAAAGAAACAAAGCAATGTTTTTGGTATTTGGGTTAGTATAATATGCATACAAGATAAACAATCATTGGTGCTTGATGGTCCCTCTTATTGATGAGGTGAGTGCAACACCATAAACAAAACTTCCAAGTGAAGCTCTTGATTAGTGATTGGGATATGAATGATATAGGATCTTAGGGTCAAAAATTGGGGTATGACAGATGCCCCTATTTAAGTTTCTTTGATTTGGAGATACGATGATTGGAAATCTTCGTTTTGACAAAATCGAAGAGACTTAAATATATAAAACACAATTTTTGATCCTAAGATGCAATGCAATGTTTATTGAATGCATATGATGATAATAAAGCATGACAACACTGGGGAGTAAAAGGTACTCCACTGGGGAAAATAAATGTCTTGCTGGCAAATCTCTGCTGGGGAAGGCAAGACTTTGTTGGAGAGATGAAACTTTGGTAGGGAAAGAAATTTCTCTGGGGAAAACACTTCGCGTCAGAGAGGTTATAGAATCCTCTTTCACTGGGGATGAGAAAAGGGGAACATCCTCTTTCACTGGGGATGAGAAAGTATGCATCCTGAATCAGAATGCCAATCTTCCGTTATCAGAAATCACACCATCGTACCACTGATGATATGAAAAGAGATAATTCATCGATGTACTACTGACGATGAAAGAGATGTACCGCCGTACCACTGACGATAACACATACCAACGTTCTACTGAAGGCATGAAAGAGATATACCACCGTACCACTGATGATATAAAAGGGATAAATCATCGACGTACCACTGACGATGAAAGAGATGTACCGCCGTGCCACTGACGATAACACATACCAACGTTCTACTGAAGGCATGAAAGAGATATACCACCGTACCACTGATGATATAAAAGGGATAAATCATCGACGTACCACTGACGATGAAAGAGATGTACCGCCGTACCATTGACGATAACACATACCAACGTTCCACTGAAGGCATGAAGAGGTATACCACCGTACCACTGATGATATAAAAGGGATAAATCATCGACGTACCACTGACGATGAAAGAGATGTACCGCCGTACCATTGACGATAACACATACCAACGTTCCACTGAAGGCATGAAAGAGATATACCACCGTACCACTGATGATATAAAAGGGATAAATCATCGACGTACCACTGACGATGAAAGAGATGTACCGCCGTACCATTGACGATAACACATACCAACGTTCCACTGAAGGCATGAAGAGGTATACCACCGTACCACTGATGATATAAAAGGAGATGTACCGCCGTACCACTAACGATGAAAGAGATGTACCGCCGTACCACTAACGATAACACATACCAACGTTCCACTGAAGGCATGAAGAGGTATACCACCGTACCACTGATGATATAAAAGGGATAAATCATCGACGTACCACTGACGATGAAAGAGATGTACCGCCGTACCACTGACGATAACACATACCAACGTTGCACTGAAGGCATGAAGAGGTATATCACCGTACCACTGATGATATAGTAAGAGATGATTCATCGACGTACCACTGACGATGAAAGAGATGTACCGCCGTACCATTGACGATAACACATACCAACGTTCCACTGAAGGCATGAAGAGGTATACCACCGTACCACTGATGATATAAAAGGAGATGATTCATCGACGTACCACTGACGATGAAAGAGATGTACCACCGTACCACTGACGATAACACATACCAACGTTCCACTGAAGGCATGAAGAGCTGCCCCTTTGTACCAATGATGGTGAAGAGCAATCAATAATACTTTTTTAATGATTTGAGGATGCATACATAAATGCCTAGTCTCAATATTCATCATCCAGTGACAAAAATTCAATCCATGACCAAAATGGAAAGAAGCTGCCAAAAAGACTGGACCATGTGAGGGAGAAACTCACTGGTCTTCTGTTCGTAGTCATCTGAACAGAAAAACTGAAACATATTATCCACCTAGAAACAAATTCAGTGGGGATTTTCAAGGAAAGTGAGTTTTTTTCTTCTTAAGACACTCTAAATGAAAGAGCAATCTGTTTGACAGTAAACTAAATGTGAAATGTATGACTGTTTTTGATGTATGTTAATGATGCATATGCTGCCAAAACTTAGCACAAGAATTAACTCAAGCGATGGAGTGCGAAGATAACATAATCAAGCATGTCTCAAGCTGAACATCAGAGCAAAAACTGCTATAACAATCTTTTGATGGCTTTAGAATAAATGCTGCCCAACATTAGGGAATATCAGAGCTAAGAGAACACAGTAGTTGAGTTCTATACCATATTTGAATCAGGCCAAAGGTGCATTGAGTGGAACACATTCTTCTTCTTTTGCATTATGAATACATCAGCATATCCATTCCTTGTAATGTACTCATGAATCAAAGTAAAACTTCTTTTATAATTTTCAAAAGGATTTTGTTGAAATCAATTTTCTTTTTGTTTCAAAAATTACTATCAACAATAAATGACATTTTGAGAGATATGGAAGAAATGAGATTGCCAATAAAGGGTAAAGGCTCAAACTTTTTTAATAGAATGGTAGCCTGCAAAAGGCAAGACCCCATGGATTATTACAAAATTTGGAAAGTGGTAATTTTGTGGAAAAGGTACATTGAAATGTAATGACCCCATCCTCTCTCTCAACTTGGAATTCCTGAGCAAAGGCTTCCGTTGAAATGTGTTGAACTTCTTCATGAGAAACAGATGACTGCTGATGATCAAGTCTTGTCTGATGTAGTTACTTGCCATGAATCCCTAACTTTTGCCTGGACCGCCCTTTCGGGTTTTCAGTCCACCGGGTATTTTATTCTGTTTATGTCTCTAATTTTTGCCTGGACCGCCCTTTCGGGTTTTCAATCCACCGAGACGCTCCTTTTTGCCTAAGCCGCCCTTTCGGGTTTTCAACTTAGCGAGCTGTTCTTTTATTATTTTTAGGCAAAGTATTTCTTGACTACATCAGCATTCACGGGACGGGGGAGCTCCTCTCCATCCATAGTTGTAAGAATTAATGCACCGCCAGAGAAGGCTTTCTTAACAACATATGGTCCTTCAAAATTAGGAGTCCATTTGCCCCTTGAATCGGAGGTAAAAGACAAGATTCTTTTGAGCACGAGGTCGCCTTCTCTGAATACACGAGGTCGAACCTTCTTATCGAACGCTTTCTTCATTCTTTTCTGGTACAACTGACCATGGCATAAAGCCGTCATCCTCTTTCTTCTATCAAATTCAACTGATCAAACCTGCTCTGACACCATTCAGCCTCAGATAACTTGGTTTCCATTAAAACTCTCAGTGATGGGATCTCAACCTCAATGGGGAGCACTGCTTCCATACCATAAACCAAAGAAAAGGGAGTTACCCCTGTTGAAGTACGAACAGATGTACGGTACCCATGCAAAGCAAATGGGAGAATCTCATGCCAGTCCTTGTACGTAACAACCATCTTTTGCATAATCTTCTTAATATTCTTATTTGCTGCTTCAACAGCTCCATTCATCTTTGGCCTATAAGGCGAAGAGTTGTGATGTTCAATCTTGAAGCTTTCACACAGTTCTCTCATCATGCTATTGTTCAGATTCGAGCCATTATCAGTGATGATCTTGCTCGGTACACCATATCTGCAAATGATGTTGTTCTTGATAAATCTAACCACAACTTTCTTTGTCACATTAGCATATGAAGCAGCTTCTACCCACTTGGTAAAGTAATCGATTGCTACCAGGATGAATCGATGTCCATTCGAAGCCTTGGGTTCAATCATGCCAATCATATCAATACCCCACATAGAGAAAGGCCATGGGGAAGAAATAACATTGAGAAGTGTCGGAGGCACATGAATCTTGTCAGCATACACCTGACACTTGTGACACTTCTTTACAAATTTATAGCAATCAGATTCCATTGTCAGCCAATAGTAACCTGCTCTAAGCATCTTTTTAGCCATTGAATGTCCATTGGCATGGGTACCAAAAGAACCTTCATGGATTTCATGCATCAACATGTCTGCTTCATGTCTATCCACGCATCTGAGCAAAACCATGTCATAATTCCTTTTATACAAAACATCAGCATTGATGAAGAAACTGCCAGCCAATCTCCTCAAAGTTTTCTTATCTTTATTTGATGCCCCAAGTGGGTACTCTTGGGTCTGAAGGAAGTGCTTAATATCGAAATACCAAGGCTTTTCATCTGTTGCTTCCTCAACTGCAAATACATGAGCAGGTCTATCAAGACGCCTGATTGTTATCTGAGGTTCCTCATTATGGAAATTCACTTTGTACATGGAAGACAATGTGGCTAAAGCATCAGCCATATGATTCTCATCTCGAGGGATGTGGTGGAATTCAACTTTGTTGAAGAATGTCAATAGTCTTCTGGCGTAATCTTTATAAGGAATTAAACCAGGATGACGAGTTTCCCATTCTCCTTTAATCTGATTAATCACAAGCGCAGAATCTCCATAAACATCAAGAATCTTAATTCTCAGATTAATGGCCTCTTCAAGCCCCATGATGCAAGCTTCATACTCAGCAATATTATTTGTGCAATCAAAACATATCCTTGCAGTGAAAGGTACATGTGACCCATGTGGAGTGACAATAATGGCGCCAATTCCATGGCCATGAATGTTAGAAGCTCCATCAAAAATTAAACCCCACTTGGATTCAGGATCTGGCCCTTCTTCTGGCAATGGTTCATCCCAATCTTGAGATCTCAAATACATTATATCTTCATCTGGGAAGTCCATTCTGATAGATTGATGATCGTCAATTGGTTGGTGAGCGAGGTACTCTGCCAACACACTTCCTTTCACAGCTTTCTGAGCTCGATATTCAATATCATATTCTGATAATAACATTTGCCAGCGAGCAATCCTTCCAGTTAATGCAGGTTTCTCAAATACATACTTAATTGGATCCATTTTGGAAATCAATAGGGTGGTGTGGTTCAACATATACTGTCTCAGTCGGCGAGCAGCCCACACCAAAGCACAACAAGTTTTCTCAAGCAGCGAGTATCTTGTTTCGCACTCGGTAAACTTTTTGCTAAGGTAGTATATTGCATACTCTTTTCGACCAGACTCGTCATGCTGACCCAACACACATCCCATTGAATTTTCAAGTACTGTGAGGTACATAATCAAAGGCCTTCCCTCAGCCGGAGGGAGCAAAATGGGAGGTTCAAGCAGATATTCTTTGATGTTGTCAAAAGCTTTCTGACAATCTTCATTCCACACACATCCCTGATTTTTCTTTAACAACTTGAAGATTGGCTCACAGGTAGCAGTCATATTGGAAATGAACCTGGAGATATAATTCAAACGTCCGAGGAAACCTCTCACTTGTTTCTCAGTCTTAGGTGCTGGCATTTCCTGAATTGCTTTAACTTTATCAGGATCCACTTCAATTCCTCTCTGACTGACAACGAAACCCAATAATTTTCCGGAACGGACACCAAAAGTGCATTTGTTTGGATTTAAGCGGAGACGATACTTTCTCAAACGCTGAAACAACTTTAAAAGATCCTCCATGTGCCCTTCCTCTGACTGGGACTTGGCAATCATATCATCCACATAAACCTCAATTTCTTTGTGCATCATATCATGGAAAAGAGTAGTCATGGCCCTCTGATATGTCGCACCAGCATTCTTTAACCCAAATGGCATCACTTTGTAACAGAATGTCCCCCAGGGTGTGATAAAGGTTGTCTTCTCCATGTCTTCAGGTGCCATCTTAATCTGGTTGTATCCTGAAAAACCATCCATAAAGGAGAAAACCTCAAACTTGGCCGTGCTATCTACCAACATATTAATGTGAGGTAGAGGAAAATCATCTTTCGGACTGGCTTTGTTCAAATCTCTATAATCCACACACATGCGAACTTTTCCGTCTTTCTTCGGAACAGGCACAATATTGGCAATCCATTGAGGATATACAGAAGTGACAAGGAAACCTGCGTCAATCTGCTTCAAGACCTCATTCTTAATCTTTTCTGCCATATCAGGATGACTCCTTCTTAACTTTTGCTTGACAGGAGGACATTCTGGTTTCAACGGCAAACGGTGCTCCACAATATCTGTGTCCAACCCAGGCATATCTTGGTAGGACCACGCAAAAATGTCAACATACTCTTTAAGAAGCTCTACCATCCTCTTCTTAACATCTTGACCAAGCAGTGCCCCAATCTTGACTTCTTTTTTATCTTCTTCAGAACTCAAGTTGATGACTTCTAATGGCTCTTTATATGGCTGAATGGTGTCTTCCTCGTGCTCAAGCAGTCGGGAAATCTCATCAGGAATACATTCATCACTTTCTTCTTCCGCCTCATACACAGGACACTCGAAGTTAGGAGAGGGCGCAGGGTCATTACTTTCAACGGTTTTATTGATTAATCTGCACAAATGATTATTATTTCAGGAAAAGGAAAGATATATGCAAACATGTAATCGTGCAGATTATGAAAAAATGAAAACATTTTTTAAGGTTTTTTGTGTTACCACTTTCCAGAAAAAGCAAAAAGATAAAAAGCATGTATATGCAGAAACAAAATGACTTTTATTGATGATTTTAATGTTTAAAACAAACAGAAAACAGCCCCAACAACTTCACTTTCATCTTGGGCAGAATGAAAGGATTTTGAAAAACATAAAAGCAAATTACTTTGAGACATGAGTACACTCAGGAATGTCAATGGTGATCCAATTCTTAATCATCTTTCCATGGGTCACAAAGTTTGGCACTTCTGGCTCTGATTCGCCTTCAACAATAGCGTTCACTTCTGGAAGAGTCGGATGTAGAAACCCAGCACTATGAAACATTTCTTGATAAGGACGAAAAGCAGATTCAGACTTCATCACAGACTTGTCGGAGGCAGAAAATCCCAGACCAGCTCTATTCTTGTTCTCTTGTAGACTCACCATTTGTCCCCAGACTCCTGAATGTCCATTCTGAACCACCAGCTGAGCGTCTTTGAAGGAGGCAATGGAAGCTTCATCCTTTTTGATTTCATCATTAACAGACAGGGCTTGGAATGCAGTTCCAATGACTACCTCATCAGCTTCTATGGTACGGAACGAAGAGAGATGACTAATCAGCAAAGCTTGTTCTCCATTCACAACAACCATCTTTCCATCTTTCACAAATTTCAACTTTTGGTGAAGAGTTGACGTAACTGCCCCAGCCTCATGGATCCATGGGCGTCCCAATAAGCAACTGTATGCAGGGAAAATGTCCATCACTTGAAAAGTAATCTTGAAGACAAATGGTCCAATACCAATAGGCAAATCAACCTCTCCGACCACTGATTTCTTCGATCCATCAAAAGCCTTGACGATCACATTGCTAAATCTCATTGGTGTGCTACCATAAGACAGCTTAGCAAGAGTGGATTTTGGCATGACATTCAGAGATGATCCAGTATCGATCAACACATTGGACATTGAGTCCTCTTTGCAACTGACAGAGATGTGCAAAGCCAAATTATGATTTCTTCCTTCCTCAGGCAAATCTTCATCACTGAAGCTTAAATTGTTACATGCAGTGATATTACTCACCACCCCATTAAACTGATCCAGCGTCACATCATGATCCACAAAAGGCTTGGTCGAGTATTTTCATCAAAGAATCCCTATGAGCAGGAGAACTCGTCAGCAGCTCCATTATAGAGATCTTGTACAGAGTGCGATGCAACTGATCCACGATCTTATAATCACTCATCCTGATAAGCTTCAAAATCTCATCCATCTCCTTTCCTGAAGATGACTCAGCATTCACTTTTGTCGCATCATTATTGTTCACAGGCACTTGAGTTGGATTCCTCTGGACATCCACAACTGTTTGGGGCTGAGTAAAAACTCGCTCGCTTCTAGTCACTCTACTAACATCTGCTATATTCCCAACAGAAGACAGAGGCTTAATCTCGACTTCTTTTCCAGCTTCCATCATGGTGGCATTGTATCTGTAAGGTACAGCCTTATCAGAACTATAAGGTACAGATCCAGGCAAACATATCACAAGAGGTTCTACAGCAGCTTTGCCATAACAACCAATCTCTACACATTCCGGGATTTCAAAGCATGGTTCAATCACATTGACATCATCTTCATCTCTGTCCCTCAGAATCTCAATGAGCCTTTGATCTATCATCTCTTGTAAATCTCTTCTCACAATGTAACATCCTCGAGGATTGACTGAACAAATCCTACAAGCAGCATGATTATGCTCATAATGACTGTACTCACACAGAGTGGCATGCATCTCTACCAATGGTCCTCTGATGTGTTCCACACGATAAATCTTATACTTCCCAGGGCAACCAGATACCATATTCACAGCAGACGCTTCATGAATTGGCAATGGATTGTTCTGCACATTTGGACCAATATCACGGAAAGAAAGCATACCAGAACGAACCAATCTCTGGACTTCATTCTTCAGGGCCCAACAGTTTTCCAAATCATGCCCAGAAGCATTCTGATGATAAGCACAAGTGGCATCAGCCTTATACCACCAAGGGAGTTTCTCTGGCACAGGAGGTGGTGACCTTGGTTGAACCAACTTCTTATGAATTAGAGCAGGATACAGTTCAGTGTACGTCATAGGGATAGGATCAATATTAACCCGAGGATACGGATTTCGCCTTGCTGGTTGTTGATTAACAGGAGCTACAGGCACTGAATTCACGACAGGAGTTACTGACGCCACTTGTTGAGATTGATTTCTGAATCGACTATTCCTCCCATGAGAAACAACATTAGCATCTGATTCTTTCTTCTTCTGGAGTGAAGAACCATACTTCTTCGCACCACCAGATGAATTGTCATTTCGAACCAAACAACCTTCTCGCACAACTTCTTCCAATCTGACACCCATACCCACCATTTCGGTGAAGTCTACAGGAGCACATGCAATCATCTTTTCATAGTAAAACGGACCAAGAGTCTGCAGAAAAATCTTAGTCATATCTTTTTCTTCCATCGGAGGAATCACTTGGGCGGCAACCTCACGCCATCTCTGAGCATACTCCTTGAAGGATTCTTTCTCTTTCTGCATCATAGCTCGCAATTGATCCCTATCAGGAGCCATGTCCACATTATACTTGTATTGTTTCACGAACGCCTCAGCTAAGTCATTGAAAGTGCGAATATGGGTGCTATCAAGGCCCATATACCACTTAGAAGCAGCTCCAGTCAAACTATCTGGGAAATAGTGAATCAACAGACGTTGATCATCAGTGTGAGTAGAGATCTTTCTCACATACATCACCAGGTGTGCCTGAGGACAGGAATTTCCTTTATACTTCTCAAATTCAGGCAGTTTGAACTTAGCAGGTACTTTCACATTGGGAACAAGGCAAAGATCATGCACATTCTTTCCAAACAGTTCTTTCCCACGCAAGGCTTTCATCTCCTTCTGCAATTCTTCAAACTGATCTTGGAAACCATCCATTCTGTCATGAATTTCACTTGGAGCAGCATCATAAATGGGCTCTAGGACAAAAGGACCAGTATGAACAATAGGAGATGTGTTGACCATAACAGGAGTCAACGGACGAGTCATCTCTAGAGCAGACAAATAACCTTCAGGCATGCCCCAGGGATATCCATTAGGCATACGTTGCTGAGTAGCCCCAACTGGAACAGCAGGAATGGTTGTAGCAGCAATTTCAGAAATCACAGTGGTCTGACCCTGAGCTTGGGCATTGGGAGGAGGAACCTGATTCTGATTCTGAGTCTGATTCTGAGCAGCCATCAACGTCTCAACCAGAGCAGTGAGGCGATCCACACCAGATCTCAAAGTAACAACCTCTTCACGTAGCTCACGATTCTCTTGTTCAAGACCTTCCATCTTCTTCTTGCAGTTAGCTCGAGTATTATACCGGTGAGACAGCTTGATTCTGTATGAAGAACACTGAATAAGACCTCTGGAAATACCCTCGGAAGCAAGACCAAAAATGCAGAATGATGCATGAAATGCAATGCAAATGATTTTTATTTTTCTGGTTTTCAAGGAACTTTAAGACATTAATTGTAAACATTAGCAAAAACAACATAAAACATAACAACATTCTTCATTAATAATAGAGAAGCTTACAAAAGGATTCAAAGATCCAAAATTACAAAATAATGGAAAAGCTAGAAACTAGAAGGGAACACTTCTGATGAAGATCCAACTCCTCTCTGCAGCTTCCTACGGAGCTTCTCCAACTCATCTTCATAAGAGGCCTTCAAATGAGCATTCTCGACCATCAGCTTATCAGCAACTTCCTTCCATGCCACTGAATCTTCTTGTTGTCTCTTTCGTTTTTCACCATGTTGTTGAAGTAACTCTTCTTGATGACGAATCTGATCATCCTTTTCCATCAACCAACCATCTTGGATATCAAGCATTTCATCCTTTTCTTTCAAGTGTATCTTCAACTCTTTGTTCTCAAACTCCAAAGCATCTCTTTCCGCTCTCAACTTAGCCAGGAGCTCTAGATGTTCTTCACTACTTTCAACAGGAGTAGTGGAAGACAATGGTGGAGTAACGAGTAGAGAAGGCTCCTCGAGTAAATAAGGCATCTGAAAAGTATGAGCTCTAGCTTGAACCCAATCGGTGTAGTCTTTGAGAGCAACACATTGTTTCGTTCCCAAATGTCTCTTCCTATCAACATGGTGCCAAGCACGCACAAACCGATTTCTCATATCCGAATTTCCATCTTGATTAAGATAAAAGATTCCTGACACAAGAATATTAGCGGGTCTCTCCTTCATGGGATAGCAAAATTGACGCCTTGCAAGAATGGGGTTGTAGGTAATTCCTCCTTGTATACCAAGAAGAGGTACATTAGGGAATTCTCCACAACTATCAATAATCTCACCAATGTCATAAGCAGGATTGTACCAATGGATATTCCCATTAGTAAGAGGCATGATCTTCTGAGACTGTGAGAGACCATCAGGATTGTTCAAGAAACTCTTAGCTTGAGGTAAGTGCGAAATAAACCACTTATAGAGCAACGGAGCGCAACAGTTGATAAGTCCACCTTTCTTATCATTCCTATGATGAATGGAATGATAAGTATCCCCAAGCAAAGTAGGCACAGGATTCCCAATCATGAAAATCCGAATAGCATTAACATCGACAAAGTTGTCAATGTTGGGAAAGAGTATCAAACCATAGATGAGCAAGGCCAGAAATGTCTCAAAAGCAATCATACTTCCTTTACTAGCCAACATAGAAGCCTTTCCAATCAAGAACTTGGAAGTCAACCCCCAAATTCCTCCTTTTTTAGTCATGTTTGCTTTCACATCTGATATTTTCAAATGAAGAAGCTCTGCTATCTCATCAACCTGAGGCTCTTTCTCCAGACCACTAAATGGTATATCATTCGTAACTGGCAAACCAATCCAATAAGAATACTCCTCCAAAGTGGGCATAAGCTGATAATCGGGAAAGGTAAAACAATGATAAACCGGGTCATAAAACTGCACAAGAGTCTCAAGAATCCCTTTTTCCACTTTGGTCTTCAAGATAGAGATCAATTTCCCATAACGGTTTTTGAAGTTGTCAAGATTAGGAACCAAAGTTGCTAGCTCTTTCAATTCCTTTGCACTTGAACTCCGGAAAGTGTACTTCTTGATGCTTCTCTTTTGATCCATGGTACCTGTGATGTTTACAAAAAATGTCTCTAAGTTCCTTGAAAACCATTTGTGAATGTCATTTTTATGAATGCATGAATTCATGGTTTATGCATCAACCACAATCAAGAGCACACAAGATCACATCAAATCACACAAAATCACACAGTCCAGGTTCTTAGGTTCGACGTCACGAGCATGGAGCCATGGGTCTACCCATCCCACAAGGTGTGTTCTAGGGAATTTTGTACCTGCCAATCGGGTTCTACAAAGGTTCCCAGAGTTTTCAATCTTCTATCGGATATTACCGGCACGCACAATTGCTCATGGGCGCCAATAATATGCCTAAAAAGACCTCGTCTGAGTGTAGTATCGCATGACAACAAGCTCAAATTGGTACTTGATCTTGTTTCTGCACTACATCCTAAAAAGGCTTAGATTGGTTAAAAAGGTTCTAGGCCATTCAGCTTCTACGGACACTCAATATTGAAAGTAATAGCGTTATCACGATGATTCGTAACAACCTCTACTACCTTCCATGAGGCCTCCACTGATTGGGGTTCCACCATATGACGCTCATGGTAAGGATTGCTCCTGACATGCGACTATTGGTCTTACCACCTCCTGTCTCAAGTTACTCACCAAAGTCCGGGTTAGAACTTTATCTCATCACAAAGGAACCATCGAGCACTAAAAAGAAAAAAAAGAAGATAAACAAACAAAGCACACACTCGTTTCGACAATTAACGGTGTCTAAACTTTTTGAAGAAAAAGCCACTAAGGGCAAAAGATATTTTTTAAGAAAAAGGTTTTGAAAAGATTGCAAACATAAGAAGGTTTTTGAAAAAGGGAGAAGATTTTGAAAATTTAAGAATGGGAGGAGATGAAGAGGCTATCCTATTGCGTAAAATAAAAGCTAAGGAAAAGAACGGTCTAACCGAAATAAGAAGCCAACACTTGACATTGTGAGTCAAGGTAGATTTCCCATCCTTTGGAATATCAATACTAAACCAACATTATCACTTGGGGATCCAGATGAACTTATTGTGTTAGCACCACTTTGCATTAAGCACATTAAAATTCTGACAAAAATCGGGCAGAGTAACGGCTGTTTTCGGGTAAAATCCTTATCTCAATGCCTTGGAATTAACCATCAAGGGCTTTCAAGGAAATACCTGCACATACAAACAGATAACAATCCAATGCCAGACAGACAGAATAACAGCAGAGTAATAACAGAATAAGAGTCTAGAGGCACTAGGTCCATAAGTCCAAATCTCCAAAATGCTAAGGATAGTAACCAATAGTCCAAAGAGAGCCTTATGTGTTTTTTAGATTTTGGTTGTTTATTAGTGTTTTAGCATAAAAGTAAAGTATGGTCCAAGTGGACAAAAGGAAAATAGCGGAAGCATAAACATATGCCCAAGTGGACAAAGAGAAAATAGCGGAATTATAAATGTCCAAATGGACAAAGAGAAAATGGCGGAATGTAAATATGATGAAATGATAAAATAAAGCGATAAAGCGAGAAATATAAAGAGCGGTATAATAAATGGCGGAAATTAAAGTTAGTGGTTAGATGTTAAAGATAACCATCTTGAAACTTGTCAAGTATGTTATCAAAGTTAGTAATGAAGATCGATGGTGAGTGAATGATGTACTCGGATTTAAGGTCAATGGAAACTTATCAGAAGCTTGACAAAATCATAGCGACTACACGATAAATTTCCATAAGTCATAAATCAACCGCATACAATTCTCTTCCATATTTGATCTTTTATCGAGTCGGGACAAATGTAGGAGAACTCTCCATGTATCAAGATCATCAATCAAAAGAAATAAGAAGGAGAAGAAGAAATGGTCTAGCCTTTATCAAGAATCCATAGAATTCTAAAGATATCAAGACTTTCATCGATCAAAAGGAAATAAGATGAAAAGATAAGAATGAAAACAAATTGATCTAGTCTTCATCAAGAATCCATAGAATCCTCAAGATATTAAGACTTTCATCGATCAAAAGGGAATAAGATGAAAAGATAAGAATGAAAACAAATTGATCTAGTCTTCATCAAGAATCCATAGAATTCTCAAGATATTAAGACTTTTATCGATCAAAAGATAAATAAGATGAAAATAAGAATGAAAACACAAAAGATAATCAACTCACACTATCATTAATATCATTCATCCATTTTGGTGGATTAGGTCATTTCAAACCTATCAACACTCTAGATCCAATGATATTAATGAAGTGTAGGAAGAAGGAAGCCAAAACAAGCACAAAAAAGGCAAAAAAACCACATTCTGCCTGCTGGAAATCGATTTCATGCAGGGGGAAATCGATTTCCATAGTGCAGTTTTCAAAAAAACAAGTTACGTTCAGCAGGAAATCGATTTCAGCCTTAAGGAAATCGATTTCCTCAGTGTAAATTTCAGCAAAAACAGCATTTAAAGGCATGAAACTTGATTTGAACAAATATACAAACACCTTATGATCACACATCAACTTGAGCACGAAATTTCCATCACAAAACCAGCAAATATCATCAATATAGCATCAAAGATGCATTGAACACAAGCAATAAAGATCTACATCATGGATCTAGCAAATTACCACTTCTTGAACAAAGATTTTGGAGTAGCTTCAAGAGCAAGCACAAGGTGTGTAGATCCTCCAAATTTGGAGATGATCAAACAAAGAAAAGAGTGAAATGTAGGAGGTTTAGTTCAAAATTAGCAAGATTCAATGTGAACCTCACTAATCTTATGAAAATGAACTTTGGGTGAGGGTTTTGGAAAGGGTGAGAAATGAATTTGCAAGCAATTTTTTGGCTCTCCAAGCTTGAGAAATGAGAGAGTAGTGGGCTCTATTTATAGGATGAGAGCAAGAGTAGTGGTAGTTTGGTCTTTTTGCATTTGGTAATTAGCTTGTGTTTAATTGGTGATTAAAGTGGCAATTAAATGGTAAAAAGTGGTAAAATGGGGTTTAAGTGGGTTTAATGAAGAGAATTATTTTGATGAGGTGGAAAATTGGTACGATGATTAAATAAAAAGGTGCCAAAATGATGTCAAGCTTCCTTCCTTATATTTTTTTTGAATTTCGCCTTAAGGAAATCGATTTCCCCAGGAGTGAAATCGATTTCACTCTGTTCCAGAAGAGAATTTGGCGCAAAATACACTAGGGAAATCGATTTACCCAGGAGGGAAATCGATTTCATGCTTTCCAGAATGTGATTTTGTTGAAGATTGCTGCAGGGAAATCGATTTACCCAGTAGGGAAATCGATTTCATCAGTCAAAAATTTGGAAAATGCCTTGTTTATTGCATGTCTTGGCTTGGTACCTACAAAACAAAAGCCTACAAAGAAACAAAGCAATGTTTTTGGTATTTGGGTTAGTATAATATGAATACAAGATAAACAATCATTGGTGCTTGATGGTCCCTCTTATTGATGAGGTGAGTGCAACACCATAAACAAAACTTCCAAGTGAAGCTCTTGATTAGTGATTGGGATATGAATGATATAGGATCTTAGGGTCAAAAATTGGGGTATGACAGGGGGGAGGGGGAGTGGGATGGTTCTTGTGTTTACTATTTTTATTAGTAAATCAAATAATAGATTTTAAACTTCCTAGAGGAAATTTGTGCAGAAAAATATAACGAAAAACGTTTGTGATTGGAACTTAGATATTTGAATGTTGACAAACTGAGCGTTAACTCTAATTGAACCAATATAAAGTTGCTTTGGAAGAAGAAAATAGACAAAAAGCATAGTAAATGTCATTAAAATAAATGCTTTAATTGAAAAGACTGAAAGCATTTAAAGAGATGGACACAGACTCATACATTTTCTCACAAACTATTTCTTTGTGACTTGGGTACTCTTTTTCTATAGAGAAGAAGTAATTTTTGCGACCTTAATACATGAATCAGCCTGAATTATATACTATTACATTGATAACTGTCAACAACGGTTATTTCTAGAGAACTTGACACATATCCCATTACGTATAACTCCCTTTTAAACCCCCTCATTGCTTCTGCTGAGAGTTCCTGATTGTTTTCTATAGTGTTGTCGAGACATCCTTAGTTTGACGGGATCTTAGACTAAAAATTGTTAGACGCTGGCCTAAGGATCTAGAGGGGGGGTGAATAGATCTCACACAGTTTTTTGGAATTAATTGAACTTTAAGCGAAAGCGGTTCTGAATCGACTCGCGTCTATTCCGGACCACTATTGAAACGATTGTATATGTGTTAAAACCACTAAACAGCTTGAGATAAACGATAAGAGAATACCCTCTAGAATCAATACGTCGCTCTAATGAAAATCGATTACCTTCTTATATGATGAACGATGTTTGCAATGCAGTAATAGTGAAAGAAGCAAAAACACAAACACTTGGTGATAATGATCAAATTGATGGTGATTCAATATGTGATGAATTGTGATGTTTATGCAAGTCCTTAATTCACAATTTTAACACTCGAATCGTTGATCAATTTGCAATTATAACCAAATATGAACAGAATGTAAATGAAAAGATAAAAGCGACAAGAACACGATATTTGTTTACGCAGTTCGTCGATCGTCCTCGCTACGACTACGTCTGCCCCCAATTCCAAATTGAAATTGGGAAATCTTCCATTAATGTTGAAAGCAGTTTATACAAAGAAGATAACAAAGCGATAAATAATAAACCAAATTTGTTGATCCTTTGAATTTTCTTCCCCCTTAATCTTGAGCCAGATCAAGGTGTTCCAAGAGCTTCACTTTGATCCTTTCTGCAGTGTCTTGAATTGCTTGAACCCTAGTTCCTCAATCTTCACACTCAGCTTGATCCTCGATGAAACCTCTTGATAAAAACCCCCAAGAAATACCTATCTTGGAGGACAAAACCCGCGGATTTTATTCACCAAAAACCCCACAAATCTTCACTCACTAGGAATCTTCAATTCCGTTCCATGGACGTTATCGAACTCGATCACTAACCCTCAACGCAAGAATGATTATGTGTAATTGTGTTGGAGATGATGAAGAACGAAGATGAGAAGCCTTTGTGTATCTTTCAGTTGTTGGTGTTGAGAAGCAATAATGAACCTTTGACAATATATATGAGAGCCGATCAATTGGAGCAAAGCAAATCAGCAATTTTGGCACTTTTGATCAAATAGGTCGACCTCTTGTAGTGCTTAGGTCGACCTAACAGAGCTGAATTAACTTTGGATGAAATTCTTCCCAGTTAGGTCGACCTGTTGAAGGCTTAGGTCGACCAAAATCCTGTTGAAATACGTTTTGGAGATTTTTCTTCAGTTTAGGTCGACCTAGTTGTTGTGTGGGTCGACCTAACAGTAGGCTGTGTAAATTTCTCCAATTTAGGTCGACCTGGGTTGTGAGTAGGTCGACCTGTCTGTTGTTTTTCTGATTCCTTCTTGTTTTTCTTGTATTGAGTCGACCTAGATACAGGGCAGGTCGACCTGCTTTGTCTTGAGTGGCCAATAATTGCTTTTCCTTGAGTTCTTCTGCTTGTGCCTTGTTGCTTGTTTGCTTGTGGAGTTTGCCATGGATCAAAAACACCTTTGTGAGTGTGGTCTTGTATTCACAAAAATACGCTAAGTCTTTTCTAGAATTTTTTGACACTTTGTTGAAGAAATGATTTATGAAAATCTTTTCGAGATTCTGAACATGTTCTGAAGAGAGAGTGATCCTAATCTTGTGGATCTGTTCCTGAGACTCTTCCAACCATCTTGGTCAACGTGACTATTGTGTCGAAGGCTGAATCTCTTCATACTTAGTTATTTGTCAAACGTAGTTATCATCATTCTCAGTCGAATCCTTTAACTAGTCTTTTTAAGCTAATAACTTGCAAATACTTTAACGTCCAAGCTAGTCACTATCAAAGGAGAGAGGTATTTTTGGGTTAAAAAATGTGTACCTAGATGCGACACTTTGACTGACCATTTATAACGAGATTATAGGGTTTCAGGGACGTGAAACCTCTATGTTTGGTTGTTGTCCAAAGTGGAAGACAGGTTAGCAGATTATTTGTTACAAGATATGATGATCCTCCTTCAATGATTTGCTCTAATTAGGTGTCGCTCTAAGGCAAGTCTATCACAGGTCCCAGAGTCCTAAAACCTTTATGTGGATTATAGCTAAAAAGATGATGTCTTATGCTTGAAGTCACACAAACTCTTCATACATTATAATTTTAGAAAATTCTATATTAGATCGGAATTCAGTTAACTGGACTTTTTGATTGGACTAGAACATATCCATAAGTTTATTTTAACTTATTTCTACAAGATCTACTAGATATAACTAATGATTTTTTTTATAAAAAAACTTATATAAATAACACATTGATAGACAGTAGACTCATGGCATAAGTGTTCAATTAAGTTTATCTTATTAGCCTCTAATATCCAAAATATTATAAGAAATTCACAAATAACACATTGATTATCACATAAGCCTCCAATACCCAAAATATGATAAGAAATTCACAAACAACACATTGATTATCACATGGATAGTATATTTTACAATTCAAAATTAAAGTACAGAACTGTTGACAAGGATCTTCATTAGCTGCGCATGATTAACATCATTTGCTTTGTCTAATAAAGCCTAAACACAAAAGCAACTTTAGGAGGGTAGTAAATGATTATCAATTGTAAAATACATTAAATCATGCAAAACTTGATGACAAATTGGGAATAAGTTAAAATACTTTATGAAAGATGGCCCCAAAAGTTCTTTCACCAAGATACCTCAGACTCAAAGTAGTGTGGCCTTTTTCTAGTGACATGAAAAAGGTGGTAAAAGGAAACACATTAATCTATTCATGGGACCTAATTTGATTGTAGTGTTTCTCTATGTCTTGAACAAAGCTTTTAAAGTTGGTTCAAAGGTCGAACCAATGAGAACTCCGATTTATAGGTCATTTAGTTCAATCAATTCAACTATTGATCAGGCTGGTTTTGTTTTTACATTAAGATCAAACCAACCAATAAACTAATCGGTTTTTTATTCAACCCGTTCAACCGACCAATTGGTTTGATTTTTATTTTAAGATCAAACCAATCAACGAATTAGTCGGTTTCTGATTCAACTTGTTCAACCGAGCAGATTGGTTTGTTTTTTACATTAAGATCAAACCAACTAATGAACGAGCCGGTTTCTAATTCAATCCGTTCAACCGACCAAGTTGGTTTGGTTTGGTTTTTAAAAAAGTTTTGACATTCAACTTTCCTATCTACCATCTAGTATCATCAAGAAAAGAAACACTATAATATTCAAACACTTGAGCAAACAAATTTTCTTTAATATTAGAGAAAAAAAGATGAACATGAAGCCACTCAAGAAAATCCATCTTCTTCAATTCTTACTCCTATTCAATGTCATACTAGGTTCTTCTACACCTCATCATAATCACACAAATATCAAAACTCAACCACCTTACTCTACTTCAAATATTTCTATCCCTTCTCTATTAAGGATAACGGTTAACATTCCGAATCATATACCAGAGATTTGCAAAGGGTGCCAAGAGCCTAATGGTAGCTGTAATGCTGGCTTGAACTGTTTGTGTCATCCAAAAGAATGCAGTAAGCTCCTTGATCTTTCATATGCATAAAGATTCTTAATTTTTTTCCCTTCCATATGTAATTGTTTAGTGATAGTTTGATGATAATTTTGCAGAAGACAGGGTGATCTCCAAGGCTGAGTCCATAAAATCTACTGGTTGTGTATTTTTCTCTTTGATTTCTTTCATTGGTACAATAGCCTTTCTCATGTATGCCTAAGTCTAACAAGTTCATCCAATCCAAGGACTAAACTATTAGTGAAGTTTTAAAAGTTGTAAATTATGGTCAATGTTGTGTCATGGTTCTCGATGATGTTGTGGAAAATTATAGTTTGGTTTAATTCAGTCCAAGCCACATTCAATGACCCTTTCATTTTTGATTTATGGTGCTCTATTAAGCACCTAGGTTGATATCTTGGTGGTAGTCAAATTGAAAATTGAAAATGTGATGTTTGTTAGTGTATGCATATTGAACTAAGAAGAATTGTGAAAGATTAAAGTGAGGAATTATAACATCGTTTATGGTGTATATGATCGACCAATGATGCCGTGAACGATATCCTATTACATCATAATAAAGTGTAAATAATTTTGGAGCTATTGAAATCATGCGAGACCATGCCTATGTTTGTAGTATCTGGGCACATCCTGTTGTAATTTATGAACCGTAAATATTCATGGCGTTGTGGTATTTGGATCGAACTCTTGTATCGATAATGGTAGTTTCATAGTTTGATAGAGTAGTACATGTTGTAGTCGAAGTCTGTTCTAACATGCAGTAGTTAAAGATGCGTGTGTTGTAGTCGAAATTTGTTCTAAAATGTAGTTGTATAAGTTAACTAGTTGTTTAAGGTAACTTAGTGTCTAAGTTAGCTATGTATGTCATGTATGTATGTGTGCTATCATCATACATAACATACATAGTTAGTAGTCTATTAATAGGTTGATCTCCCAGGTTGTTGAGAGAGGTCGAGGTTGGTTGTTATTCTGTAATACTTATAATCATAAACCCTAATGAGAAAGTAAAGAATAACAGTTTTAACCAATTTTGTTTTCTTCTTCTTCTTCTTCTTCTTCTTCTTCTTCACTCTTCTCCCCCTTTGTTAATTAAACAGTTTCTTGATCAATCAAGAAACTCTCTTTCTCACAGAATTAAATCGTTATTGGTATCATTTGTTATAACAAACTAGTGCAGAAATCGTGGATAAAGATGTCGTCAACGAAGTATGAGATTGAGAAATTCACCGGAGTGAACGAATTCGGTTTATAGCGCTTGAAGAAGCAAGCTCTTCTAGTTCAATAGAGTTTGTTAGAAGCGTTGAAAGGATAAGAGAAGATAGATGCTTCCGTAACAGAGAAGGAGAAGGTGACGATGATCACGAAAGCCCATAGTGCCATCGTTTCGAGCCTTGATGATAAGGTTCTCTGGAGAGTCTCGAGGAGAAAACAGTCGCAGGTGTGTGACTGAAATTTGAAGGATTATGCATGACCAAATCCTTGTTAAATTATCTCTACTTTAAGCAAGCTTTGTATTCATTCAAGATGAGTGAATACAAAGTCTTGAGAGAGTAGTTGGATATGTTCAATAAACTGATTCTTAATTAAAAGAATATTGATGTTACCATCAGTGATGAAAATCAAGAGCTGTTGTGGTTGTGTGCTTTAACCAGATCTCATGCTCACTCCAAAGAAACTCTCTTATATGGAAGAGAGTCCTTGACCATTGAAGAATTTCAATTATCCTTGTACTCGAAGGACTTGAATGTAAGAAAGGAGAATAATACATTATCTGTTGGTGAAAGATTGTGCGTAAAACATTTGATTAAATCATATATTTATTTGGAGAAGATCTAAATTGAATATGGTTTAAACAGAAGATTTGAATTTGCAATTATTAAAAGATTTGGAGCTGATTTACTTAGGAAATTTTTTTCTTTTATATCCAATCAAATATTTGATTGATTATTTGCTTTTTTGGTTTAAAGGAAATAAGATTGAACTTGATTTAATCAAGTAATTTGTTATAAATTCTTTATTTGAGAAGTTAGAATTGTGATTATATCAAATAAAGATTTTATTTCAGTTATTCAAGATTCAGAATTTTGTTCCATGGACAGATCTCAAGCCAAACGCTCCATGATTTCTAAGACATCTTGTCTTAGACTTCTTGCTTGGAGAGCAAGATTAATTGAATTATATCTTGTCCTTTTGAGATTTATTTTCTCTTCTGTTATATCAATGGTATAAGTAAGTTAGCATGTATTTGGATTTTGAAAAGATCTAATTTTATCAAAATTGCATTTGGAGTGCTTATTTATTTAAAATTTATATCAATCAAGGATCTTAATCTTCATAATAAAGATTTGATTGATTATGTTAGATTTTGGGAGATATGATGTGAATCAAATGCAGCAAGATTGATTTAGAGTTTCACATTAGTTTTGGAACTGATCAATCAAGATTTGAGTGTAAGGTTGTTATACCATTCATATTATATTGTTGTAATTGTTCAAACACTTAGGAGAGTGTTGATTGAAAGTGAGAGGTGTCTCAGTTTCAGGGGAGTCCTGATCGAATCTTCACATGTAGTATTAGGAAAGTGATCCTACACGAAATGGGTTCAGATAAAACCAATTGTACTTTTGAATATTAGGATTGAAGTTATTTCTATAGTGAGTCCTGTATAATCCTCGAGTAGTATTAGGAAAAGAGGCATTGAATTATGAGGGTTCAACTAATTACAATTTGTACATCCAAATGATTTTGCACCGAAATGGGTTACCAATTCATGTGTTATTTATATTTTTCTTTAATTATGTCTGCTACGTAATTATCTTGTCATACACATAGTTCCATACATTGTGTTTGACATCTTCCCGTCAGAAGAACATAATTTCAATTGTCATCAAAGCAGACACCCTTTTGTTGGGTTTGGGTGATTTCCTGGATTCTTATTCTATTCAATATGGAGAATACCAAAGAAGGAGGAGTACTTCATCGACCAAGGATTCTTTATGGTGTTAAGAATCCTCCAAATATTGTAGCTAAAGACAGTTATGAAGATTATGAAGACCAAGTAAAATATAGTACTGAAGAAAATATAAAGTTTGCTAAGATCTTGAGAAAGGTCACGAGAAGACTGGACAAGAGATATGGGAATAATGTCCCTACCAATGTCAAGGTCAATCAAAATCACTATTTTAATAGACGTAAATTTTATCATAAAGGAAAAGATTGTGAAAGATAAAATCTCAACTATTCTTACTGAGGCAAAGGGATCCAATGTCTTAAATGCATAGGCTTTGGACATTTTCAAACTGAATGCTCAAGTTTTCTAAGGAAACAAAAAAAAAAAATCTACATTGTCACTAATGATAAGATAAATGAATAAGGTGGATATAATCAAGCAAACAATGAAAGGTTTTAAATATACTGGTGAGCCATCCAACTCAAATAATATGTATGTTACTCCTATTCAGAAAACAAAATGCACAATGTCAGGTAACAAGTCTCGACATCTTGTCAAACATCATTACCGGTTCATTAATTTATTATACTATATTCCACTGCACTGTTATAAGTTATATGGTATACAACCATATCACCAACATATGAATCCATAGTGGAATGAGAAATTTGAAATGCATCATCAACAAGTTTGGCGTGGCAAGCCAAAACTCTTGTTCACATTGCTTGTACCTCCCTCAAGATATTTTTTTTGTGAAGATTGTTATTTTGATAATAGTTGCACTAAACACTTGACAAGAGAAAGAGACTATGTTACATATGGTGATAGCGCTACAAGAAAGAAATGTGTTGAAGGGAAGATGAGTGTTTTTAACACTGTAGTGTAAAATGTTGAAGAACGTGTTATTGACATCATGGATGACATTTTAGATACAAAAACTAAGTTATGGCACAAAAACCTTGGGAGTACGAGGAACCTTGTTGTAGAGAAAGTTATCATATGTATGTTAGATCTCAAAATTGATGAAGATAAAATTTATGACGATTGTCAAGTTAGAAAGCAAACCAAGATGTAACATGAGAAAATTCAACATCTTACTCATGTTCTTGAATTACTTCACATGTATCTTATGGGTATCATGCAAGATGAGAATCATGCTCACTAACGAGAGATGCATGTTCTTCTTTTAAAGAATCTAAGGTACTATTAAGATAAAAAATCTTTTTTTCTAGTTTTGAAATAAGTTTTATTTGGAGAGAAATTTTCTTAAATGCACCTAATGTGTCTGTATGCATTTCTCTAAACGCTTTTGACAACTATTTGTAAGAAGATTTAAAATCATAATTAAAAATCATATACCTCTTAGTATTTACTTTGGTTGTGCACCCTCAAGCACATATTTTCATATTCATCATCTAAGATTGAATTGGAATATCAAGAGAAGCTATCATTTTATTCTTCCCAAGAGATATAAGCCTTACGTCCTTTCGCATGATTTCCCTTCGTCTTGTAGGAACTTTTATCCTTCTTCTTGTTGCACTTGTTAAGACTCAGGCACGTTGTTCGGTAATGACCTCACTTTCCGCATTCGTAGCATGTGACATCTTCTTCCTTTTCTTATATTTGTTATTATCTGGATGTGTATTCTTAAATTTAATCAAATTTTTATCAGAATGGTTTAGCTTATGCTTCTTTATATATCGATTCTAGCACTTGACGAATACCATCTCTTCTACTTTGGAAGAGTCTTCATTAGAACTATCACTATCTTCCTCTACTTTATTTGTATTTGATGACGAAGCTTTCAAGGAAATATCCCTCTTATCTTCTTTAACATTCTCTTTCTTTTGGGCATTTACCTCGCCTGCCGCAAGCTTTTTCAGTTCAGTTTCCTGTTCGACCAGCCTTCCAAACAATTTTATGTTATCCAAATCATTTAATTCTTTGATGTTTGTGAATTCTGGTTGTCATTCCCTACACATAGTTCTTAAAAATTTGTTTTCACAATATTTGTTAGAAAAAGACTTTCCCAATTTTTCTAACTTGTTGTTTAAATGGAAAAAACGACACTTCATAGATTCCACAATTTTAATGGTTCAATATGAAAAAGTTCATACTCCTCTGTCAACATATTGATTTTAGAATCCTTAACATCCTTAGTTCCCTTATAAAGGACTTGAAAAGCATTCCACATTGATTAAGCATTGTTATGATGTGAGATAGAGTAAGATACTTTAGCACTTAAGGAGGAGATAAGTATATTGCATGCCTTTAGATTATAGGATGCCTTTTTGGTGTCATCATCTGACTAATCTTTTGGGAGCTTAACAGAACCATCAATTTTGTTTTTGGGTATAAAAGGTTCATTGGTGATTGCTACCCTACAAATTTTGTCTACTGACATCAAGTGTACGCACATATTATCCTTCCAATAAGCATAATTTTCGCATTTGAAAATTTGGGATCTACTATGCGCTCCATTCAAATTGTCATTACCCATATTCTAAACATTTGGGTCACTTAGAACTGATCAAAAGACCAACTTTGAGGCCAATTATTGGGTGAGAATACGAGAAAGCAATAGTTTAGAAAGGGGGGAGGGTTGAATAAACCTCCCAAAAATAATATGACCTATTTGAAAATTTCTTTAGTTTGACCAACTTATCATAGTTTAAAAGTGATTTGCGTAGCTGGAGTAAAGTGCGTATAAAATCGATTTTGCTTATCGGACGATATATATACATAAAACACCATAATTGGTATACAAATACAAAAGTTGTATCAGACAAGTAATCAAATTAATCAAAGTGGTTTATCAAATAATTATCAACTCACACGAGATGTGTAAGTATACAAATTCAATACATATTATAATTCTAAAACCACTATTTCAATTTTTAATTTAACAAAACATAAACTTAAATAATAAATCGCTACCAAGAAAATAAGTCTAACAACATACGATTCCATGAAAGCGGTAAAAATAATCTGAACATGCTATTAAATGAAATTAAAATAGAGAGGACACCAGATGTATAATGATTCAAATAACGTCCTCGCTAAGCCTACTCCATTCTCCAATGGCTTCTCATTAAATTTTTTTGGTCTTCCACTATAGTTTGTTAGAAATTACAAGATGTTAAGCACAATCACTATCTAAATAATGTTGAAAATATAAAATCTCTTATATAAATCCTCATTGAATTCTATACAGTATCTAAATTGAATCCTCGCGAAATATTTACTCGAAGTCGTCTTGAATCTTCCAACACAAGGAATGCTGCTCCAAAATCTTTGTTGTGCAGTGATCTTTCCTCGATCCTCTCGATATCTTGAGCCTTGGCTCGTTTGAAGATTGAGAAGAACTCCCACTTTGTCTGTAGGCTTTTACACAACACTACCTAATTAATTATAGAGAGAAGAACCTTCTTCTTTTCTGTTGGACTTGTCAAAATTAGCTACAACCACATACACTTTGTAAACCTCTGAAATCTTGAAAAAATCTTCAAAGAAACTTTAATCACAATAACAAAATCTCCTAAAAAATTACACTTCTTAAAATATGAGATTTAGATCCACAAGAAAATACAAAAAAAATGAGATTGAAGATGAAAGAATTCATTTGCAAATCACTCAAAATTGATTAAAAACACTTTTGAAGTTGAGAGAACAAGTGTGTTGTGAAATTTCAAGTCAATAGTGAAAAGTGTATGCTTTCCAACAATGTGAAATGAAAGGTTTTGAGTGGAAATACTTTTTTATGTGTTGGAGATTTAGTATAAAAAGGAGTGAAAATTGTGTATGATTCGAGTCATAAGTAAGAAGTATGACTTGACTCAAAGGATCAAGTGATTTGAGTCAAGAGCCAATAACATATGAGAACCCATTTGTGTGATTTGAATCATAGATTATGTGACTCAAATCACATGGTTGAGTCATGAAAACATGTGATTCGAATCATATTACGAAAGCAAAACCATGGAAATGCAGTTCTGTCTGATTCGAGTCAAGCAATAGCGTGTTCGAATCACACTTTCAGAATCATAATTTTTGCAAAATGTAAAGTGTTTTTGAGATTCTAACATTATCATAACTTGAATCACTTTCAAATATAGTTACTGATCCAAAAACTCTACAAATTAACTTAAAGCATATTGCTTAAACTATAACCAAATATTTTGACTTATGCATGAGAAAAAATAGATTTAAAATTCAACCTCAAAATGCAAAATCGATGAGGAGACTCAATAACGATATAAACAAAATCAGGAGGTGAAAGACAAACAATCAAAACATAAATTCAGGAGGCAGAAAAAATGTAACTTCAAAATATATTCAACAGTATATTGTAAATTAAAACAAAAATATTTTTTTAAAATAAGTCACATTTTAATTATTTAATTATTTAGTTGTTTATTTGTTAAAATGAAAGGTATTTTGAGGATATTTAGTGTTTAGGGGGTAGTAAATAAGATTTTCTTCAATAAACTACATATTTTGTAGCCCAACCTAACCTAAAACACATCAAACCCACAAGTGCCAACCAACTTCCAAATTTCTTCATGATCTGTATGTGTGTGAAACCTTCATCATTCAGTAGCTTTATTGAGTGCGATCCAGAAACTATTTGCTCATATTCATGTGTCTTTCATCTCCACTTACCATGGTCTATATACATTTATACCTAAAAATATATTATCTATTAAATGTCCCAAGTATTTGACTCATGTTTCTCAAACCATAAATTATGATAATCTTGACGATCTGAACTTCCTATTATATGGTTACACATTGAACAATTTTAATTAGTAACGCAATGAAAAGTTTA
This sequence comes from Vicia villosa, assembly GCF_029867415.1. Classification (NCBI taxonomy): domain Eukaryota; kingdom Viridiplantae; phylum Streptophyta; class Magnoliopsida; order Fabales; family Fabaceae; genus Vicia; species Vicia villosa. The sequence goes on along the minus strand of NC_081184.1, from coordinate 93,618,940 downwards.
TTTTATATTTTGTTATATATTCTTCATTATGCATTATCCTATCCAATTCTCACAAATGTTCTATGTATTGACAGAGAGCTAAAACTTAGGTTCTTGATTGAATGCTTAACTTTCCAAAACGTGTTACCTTCCAACTCAAGGTTTAACTACCATGTTCCACTGAGTCATTGTCAACAAAATTTCAACCTATTCCACTTTTTAAGTTGGAATGTAATCATTCGGATTCCACAATGGATAGATAATGCTAAAGAGAGTTGTATAATTTGTACAAATATACTCTCTTTAATCCTTCTTATAAGAGATAATTATTTTTTAAACTAATTAAATAATTAATGATCAATATATATATATATATATATATATATATATATATATATATATATATATATATATATATATATATATATATATATATATATATATATATATATATTGGAGGGATCAAAATACACTTGAAGAATTACACCACGTGTTACACTCGCTCAATAACTACATTTCAAAGAAATATTTTTTTAAAAAATCAACCATTGGATTGAAACATACTATCATATAGATCATACATATAAAGCGAGGACGAATGCCGAAGCACTATAAATCTTGCGTCCTCTCTCTCTCTCTCTCTCTCTCTCTCTCTCTCTCTCTCTCTCTCTCTCTCTCTCTCTCTCTCTCTCTCTCTCTCTCTCTCTCTCTCTCTCTCCTCTCTCCAGTTTTAGTTTTAGTGGTGATTAAATTCTATAGAACTAGTGCGGATAGAATCCGTTCACAATCGAAATATCGTATAAGGTACATCTTGTGTAATATTCAATAATTTAACAAATCATTATTGAATAATATGTGAGTTGTGTGCATTGTGTATTTGTCTATGTAATCAAGATTCAATAAGAGTATAATTCTCACATTTTCTCTATAAATCTTTCATGTGTAAATTTGAAAAACCTCTGGTATTCTATTTTTGGAAAATCAGTCAAACTTTGTTTTTAGTTTATTCATCCTCTCTAGAATGTTTTCCTACTCCATATTTTCCCCCAACAATTGGCATCAAGAGTGGGTATTTTTATTAAGTCTAATTGACTTCAAAAGTTTTGAAAATATGGCGGACGATGACGATCCAAAGAATGCGTATAATAGAGCGACGATTTTCAAAGGTGAAAATTATACTTATTGGAAAGCGATTGTGTACGTATACTTACTATCGGTTGACAAAAATCTATGGTGTGTCGTCACCGAGGGACCATTTATTCCTATGGGCAAAGATGACGTAGTCAAACACCCAAAAGATTGGTCTAATGATGAAACCAAAAAGGCTTCATATGATTTGAAAGAAAGGAACATACTTATCTCTGCTTTCAGTGCGAAAATGTTATATGCAACTTCACATCACGTGAGTGCCAAAGGTATGTGGGACGCTCTAAAAATTCTCAATGAGGGAATGGATGATGTCAAGGATGTTAAGATCAACATATTAACCGAGGATTTTGATTAATTTCGTATAGAACCCGGAGAATCAATGAGTTCTATGTAAATTAGATTCCTCTACTTAATCAACAAATTAAGCAACTCGGATAAAACATTTTAACAAAGATTATGCTAACAAAATATTAAGATCTATATGCTAGGAATAACAATCAAAGGTTATCGCTATAAAAAATCTAACGATCTTGATACTTTAGATATCACAAAGTTTTTTTGGAAGTTAGCCGAGCATGAAAATAAACTAAAATGACCCGCGAATAGATAAGTAAAAAAAAAAGAGAAAGGGAAAGAAGTGAAAAAGAGTCTTTCGTTGAAGGCTTCGTCATTCCAAGGGAAGAAGTCAAAGAAAGAAAGTGATAACTCTGACAAAGAAGCTCCTAATAAAGAGGAGATGGGTTTATTCGTCAAACGCTACAATAGATACTTGAAAAGAAACAAGCTCAAGCATTCCGACAAAAGATTGATAAATTTCAAAAATACTCACCCACTCAAAAGAAAACATTAGAAAAAAGATGACCTTACATGTTATGAGTGTGGAAAATCGGGACATTTTAGAACGGCTTGTCCAACTCTCACCAAACATCATAAAAAGAAAGATAATAATTTCTACAAGTATACCTTAACTAACCTTAAATGATCTACTAGTTGGGGATCTAAATTGCCTAATTAATTGTATGGAAGAAAGTCGTGTCTCCACGAAAAAGATTATGGTTTCTACATAGAGGATGTTCAAGAATATAACGGGAGATGCTACCATATTCATCATATTCAATGAGAAGGAAAACAATCATGTCACGTATGGGGACATCACAAGAGGTAAAATTCTAGGTGAATGTATTGTGGGATATCCCTCCAAAATCACCATTGAAAATTTTATTTTAGATAAAGGGCTTAAACACAACCTCCTTAGCATTATCCAATTATGCAACAAAGTGTACACCATGAATTTTGATACTCTTAGTTGTTTAATTGAGCATAAGGCAAGTAAGGACCTTGAGATTAAGGATTCTAGGATTAAAAATGTATATATTCTTGATCTAGATGGCGTGTCAATGCATAGAACTAAGTGTTTAGCCGCCAAGGGTTAAGATTCTTGGTTACGACATTGACGCTTAAGTCAAGTGCATTTCGATTTGTTAAATAAAATAGAATCCAAGAATCTAGTGATCGGTCTTCCTAAAATAATTTTTTTAAGGACAAACTATGTGATGCTTTCCAAATGCGAAAGCAAATGAGAGTGTTATTTAAATCGAAAAAGATTGTTTCAATATAAAACCTCTCGAGTTTCTCCATCTAGACTTGTTAGAAATTTATGAGGCAATTATTACGGATTTGTGATTGTTGATGACTACTCTAGATTCACTTGGACGTTATTTTGGACCCATAAGGATGAAACTTTTGAAGCTTTTGTTAAGTTTTCTAAGCTTGTCCAAAATGTTCTTAGTTTGAAAATTATCACACTCCATAGTGATCATGATGATGAATTTGTTAACCATCAATTCAAAACTTTTGCACCAAAAATGAAATTGCTCATAACTTCTTATGTCTGAGGAATCCACAACAAAATTGTGTTGTTAAGCGTAAAAATTGTGTTTTAGAAGAATTGACTCGAACCCTGATAAGTACTTTTGATTTTAGGCATTTAGATTCTAAGGTGGCATTTATGTTCGTAACATAAGCCTGGTTAAAAGCTTATTTTGGTTTGAGATCTTCCCGGTTCAAAATCTCAACTTGGTTTGTGGTTATCCTAATAAAAAAAACATCGGTTCGGTTTGTAAGCTCACTCCGGTAAAAAACTTTCTTTGGTTCGAGATAAGTCTGGTTCAAAATATGAATGATTTGTGGTTAACCTAGTCAAAACCTCGGTTCGGTTTGTGAGTTCATCCTAGTTCAAAATCTCACATTGGTTCGAGATAAACTTGTGGAAAATCTTGGTGAATCTTGGGGCCAAATCGCTTCAAGTTATTGTTTGGAAAAAAGGCTAACCACTTCAATCCAGTATTCGATGATTGGTTGGAAGCTAGCCTGAAAATTTATTTTTCCTTGTATAAGAGGGTTCGAGAGTTCAGCCTACTAACAGGTCTTAAGAATTATTGGATATTCTCAAGATCAAATCTTGAGGGAGAGGATTAGGTCACTTAATTGCAATTGAACCTCTATAATTTCTAGTATTTCTTATCTTACAATTAGAGTGAGCATCAAAGTGATCGAGGAGTAAATTAGCATAACCATCAGTTTAAAGTAAAGATGGAGAATTGTAGAAATATGCCTTAAAACTTCAAGTGATGAAGAGAAAGAAAAAACGTTTCAAGATTTCTAGAAAGCTGAACGCCAGAAAAGTTGAAAGATGATGCCAGAGTTGTGGACCAGCGGCCAGACGGTGGAAGTTGAAGGAGACGAAGAAGCTGATGTGGTCACGGTGTGACAGTTTGTCGGAGTCTACGGCGAATGACAAGCTCTGGAAATCGACCAAGTCGATGACGAATAACAATAGTCTGATAGTCGATCAAAGTCAATAATGAGTGATGCGACGGTCTGTGTCGTGGTTGTTTGGAACGACGTGAATTAGTAAAAGTCGTATTTAAATTGAGGCATTTAATCTTATATTATAGGGTACTGGATAGTTTGTCTCAAAAATATTAAAAAATTATTATTATTATTATTATTATTATTATTATTATTATTATTATTATAGGGTTATTTTATTTAATAAAAAGATGTCTCCTCTCCATTAAAAAAAGTAAGATAAGTAAGATGCATATATCAACTTAGAAATAGATTTCTTAGTGTTAAACCAACCATACTTCAAGAATTTCTATATATACATATGAGCCACACCCATTTCACCTCAATCTCAATTCTCTACATATCTTTCTCCATGGAAAATCACAAGACACCCTTTTCCCTATCTCTTGATACCAAGAATGTTGTCATAGTTAAACCCTCCAAACCCACACCATCTGAAATTCTTTCACTCTCCACCATTGACAATGATCCTAACATCAACATTCTTTGTCAAACCATATATGTCTACAAAGCAAATGACAATTTCCCAAATGACCAAAAAGACCCTGCTTCTGTGATAAAAGAAGCTCTTTCAAAGACTTTGGTTTACTATTACCCTCTTGCAGGAAAAATAATAACACTTGATGATGATGAAAAACTTGGAATCAACTGTAATGGTGATGGAGTTCCATTCTTAGAAGCAAATGCAAACTGTGAACTCTCTTCCCTTAACTATCTTGAAGGCATTGATGTTCCAACAGCACAAAAGTTAGTGTTTGATAACCCTTCACAAGACCAAACTAGTCCTCATCCTTTGGTTTTCAAAGTTACAAAGTTTCTTTGTGGTGGTTTCACAATTGGTATGGGATTGTCTCATAGTGTTTGTGATGGTTTTGGTGCATCAAAATTCTATAGAGCACTTTCAGAATTTGCAAGTGGAAAAAATGAACCTTCTGTTAAACCTGTTTGGGAGAGAGACAGACTAACAGTGAAAAAAACTACTCTTAAGAAAGAAGAAGAACCATTTAAGTTTCTTGTAGATGAAACTTCATTAGCAACTTCACCTTTTTTACCAACCAAAGAAATCTCACATGAATGTTTTAACTTGAATATTGAAACTATAAAAAATCTCAAAATGAAACTAATGAAGGAAATTGATAGTGATAGTGATAATGTGATGAAGGAAAGTTTCACAATCACAACAGTTGAAGCACTTGGTGCTTATGTTTGGAGATCAAAAGTAAGAGCTTTGAAACTAAACAATGATGGAAGCACTTTGTTTTGTTTAGCAGTTGGTGTGAGAAACTTAATGGACCCACCTTTGCATGAAGGGTATTATGGTAATGCATTTGTAGCTTCAAATGTGGTGTTAAAAGTGAAAGAGCTTAATGAAAAACCACTTTTTGAAGCTGTGAAGCTTATCAAAGAGAATAAAAAGGCTTCAATGAATGAAGAACATATAAGAAATTCAATTAACATGTTGGAGATAATGAGGAGAAGGAAGATTAAGATTGAAGGAAGAGGTGCATCATTGGTTTTGACAGATTGGAGACAACTTGGTTTGTTGCAAGAAGTTGATTTTGGTTGGAAGGGTTCGGTTAATATTGTGCCTGTTCCTTGGAACATGTTTGGTTTTGTGGATTTGTGTCTCTTTTTGCCTCCAAATAATTTGGATCCTTTGATGAAAGGTGGAGTTAGGATCTTTGTGTCACTTCCTAAAGCTTCAATGGATAAGTTTAAGGAGGAGATGGAGCTTCTCAAGGGCATGAAAGTTGATGAAGATATATAGCACCAAGCTATAAAAAATATTGATACTTTATAAAATGTGATGCTTGTTTATTTTCTATGAAGTTTATTTTTTTTCCTTCTATCTTTCTTAAAAAGTCAAGTGTGCTAATTTTTCTTCTTTTTTAGTGAGTTATTATGATCTAGAAGAATAGGACACCAAAGTATGCAGATGGTTTTACTGCACTATATTAAAGGTTTTACTAATATCAAAGATGAGAGATAGCCAGTTTTTGATACCTCTAGTTTTGCATTTCATGAGTAATGAAGGTTTTTTTAAGACAATGAGGGTGTTAAGAAATGTTGCTTGGTGTTCTAAGATGCTACTTCAATGATCTGAGATATGTGGCAGAAACCAACTTTTAGATTCATCAAATGTAACTCAGATTTTCCATGTTTCCAAGCATAGAAAAAAATTGGATTCACCTCTTGTTTTAGAGATCACTTGCCTTCCTTTTTTGCTCCAACATCTTGGATACATGCTCGTATCTCTACGGTGAAAGAAGCAATACACATGCTTAAAAATTATCATATATAAAGAAAATAAGTTCTCAATCATGAACAAAAACTCATAAATTCACCATCATAACCATAAATTCATAACCAAAAAAAACTTAGTACAAAATGAAAACAATTTAAAAACAACTATGTTAGACATTAAAAATATTAACAAATCCCATATACGCGTATATAGTCGTTTTCATTCTCATTTTCATCTTCACTCTCTTCTAATTTTTCATTAATTGGATCATCATTAATAGGACTAGGAGGAATATCCAAATCATCACCAACAACAACACCACTTATGACATCTTCAACATTAAATATGATGTCTTCATGTATACGTTCATTATTATCTCTATTCTCTTGCCATTCATCTTCAAATGGAATATCTTCGTAAAAGCTGTAAAATGATTTTCTAACTTCCTTCTTTTTGCCCAATTTTAAATTAATCATCACATAGACTATATCGTTCGTAATTTTTTGCTTTGAAAGATTTCTTTTTTTAGTCTGGACCTAAATAAATTAAAATTTAAAACAAATGCTCAAGATTATTAAAAGTTGAATTCAAGTTAAAATCTTACTTACCCTTTTGAAAACATTCCAATTTCTTTTACAATCGGATGAATTGCAAGTTAAACTCAACACTCGCATTGCAAATCACTTCAATTCAAAATATGCACTTCCATAAGCCCCACCCCACCATTATGTTTGTGTTTTGGTTTTAAGTGCGAGCATGGCTAAATCACAATTAACCTTAGAACCATTTTCCACTTCAGAACCATCCTATTCAAACATTCATACATTTTGTCTACGACATCATTATCAATAATGTATTCAAGAGCATAAGGTAAGACATGATTAAGAAAATCTCCAACTGCATGCAAATGCCGATATAGTTGTTTATCCCATCTTTCATCAATAATTTTCCATATTGGTTTGTAGATAATAAAGGGGGAAATGAATTTGATTTGAAACAAAGTGTGTAAATTTGAAAATTAAAGAAACGATAAGATAATTACCTGCTACCAACTCCTTTAAAGTTTGATTGAATCATTTCTTTTACCCGGTCCATCTCTTGATAAATATAACCCATAACTGACTTCTCATCTGAATCCACCATTATAAACACCCTAATTAGGGGAAAACACCTCTTATGCAATACACAACATTTTAACTTGTTACCACTAATCAAACCTTCCATAAAGATCTCATCATTACTCATTGCAAGTTTACTAGACATCCATTCGTTTGATATAAAACTTTCGATTTTATCCTTCCTGTAATACGGTGAACTGACTTTATCGAAATGTCGCGGTAAGCAAGAGTCGCCACCGACTTTTATTTTATCCAAATATCAGAAAGGCTAAAAGAACAGGAAAAACCTTTTAAATAAAAACTGAGTTCGGGGGGTAATTTATACAAAGGGAAGGTGTAAGGCACCCTTTGCACCCATGGTTATCCATGGGCTCTTAATTGAAAGATAGAAAAACACTTAGAAAGGGGGTGTTTGAATAAGTGTAGCTTTAAAACTTGTAAGATAAAAATAATTTGCACAATGATTTTTATCCTGGTTCGTTGTTAACTAAACTACTTCAGTCCACCCCCTTGGAGTGATTTACCTCACCCGAGGATTTAATCCACTAATCACACAAGATTACAATGGTTTTCCACTTAGACAACTTCTAAGTCTTCTAGAGTATACTGATCACAACCTGATCACTCTAGGAACAATCTGCTTAGATACCCTCTAAGACATTCTAGAGTATACTGATCAACAACCTGATCACTCTAGTTCTTACAACTTAATATAAACAATTCTAAGAGTTACAATGCTTCTTATAAAGCTATTATCACAACTGTGATTTTCTCTTAAGTTAAAGCTTAATCTCACTAAAAAATTACAACAGCAATGTAGTGAGGTTGAAGATGAAGTTTGAGAGCTTTTTGAATTTGACAGCGTTTCTGTATATTTGCGCAAGTGTTCTCTTCAGAATTCGTAACATTGCTTCTCATCAGAACTTCAATATATAGGCGTTTGAGAAGATGACCGTTGGGAGCATTTAATGCTTTGCGTATTCCGTACAGCATTGCATTTAATGTTTCACTCTTTTGTCAACTACCTCGAGCCTTGCTTTCGCTGTGTCTACTGACGTTGCCTTTAATAGCTACTAACGTTCCTTTTGTCAATCAGCGTAGCCTGCCATCTTGTACTTGCTTCTGATCTGATGTTTGTGTAAACAACGTTTGAATATCATCAGAGTCAAACAGCTTGGTGCAGAGCATCTTCTTGTCTTCTGACCTTGAAGTGCTTCTTAGCGTGATACCATGAGAACTTCAGTGCTTCTGCTTCTGATCTCAAGTCCTTCTGATGCTTCCATAGACCATGTTCTGATTCTGCTTGACCATCTTCTGATGTCTTGCCAGACCATGTTCTGATGTTGCATGCTGAACCTTCTGAGTCAGTGCTTCTTGCGCTGCTTTTGTGCATACTCTTTATATAATTCCTGAAATGGAAATTTCATAGTATTAGAGTACAACATTATCTCATACAAAATTCATATACATTGTTATCATCAAAACTAAGAATATTGATCAGAACAAATCTTGTTCTAAAAATCTCCCCCTTTTTGATGATGACAAAAACATATATAAATGATATGAATTTGCAATCAGAATATCAGACGGCTAAAGACAATTACACAGCTATAGCATAAGCATATAAACATAGTGTGTGAATATGTCTCCCCCTGAGATTAACAATCTCCCCCTGAGATAAATAATTTCCCCCTGAAATAAATACTGGAAGAAATTTATAAATAAAGGACTTCCCTGAGTATTTTCCATTTCAGTTGAGACGATCACATATGCTTAGATCTTCAGAACATTCATAGCTTCTGCTTCTTGCTTCCATAGGACAGCCTCAGAGCTTGAATTTCTTCTTGAATCATTGCATGCTAGATTGTATCAGAACATTGTTGAATGTACCAGAGCATCATTAGAGCACCCTACATCCTGAAATGCTACAGAACAAACTAAACGACAAAAGTCAGAGCATGAATGAATCAGAACATAATATATGTATCAGAACATATAATATGTATCAGAGCATAAACAATAATGTTTCAGAGCATATTTAGAACTAAAACATGCATCAGAACATATAAGGAATAAGAATGTGTTCGAGCATATTCTATCATCAGAATATCATAACATTCTTCCTTCTTGCTTCTGATCTTGAAGCTTCACAGCACTCAGCTTGCTTCAATTTCCATGAGCTTGATTCCATACAAAATTGCTTTTCTCCATGTCTTTGCTTCTCATGTTGAGCTTTTAAGAATATCTTCACTTCCTGCAAAACACTCAAAGACACAAAACTTGCAAATTCTTGTTAGAAATGTGGAGACTTTCTCCCAGCAACTGATAATATAAATCAGATCATTTATCACATTTTCTCCCCCTTTTTGTCATGACATCAAAAACACAAAAGATTCAGATGAAAAACAAAACAATTATGAGAGAATAGAAGGATAACTTTCATTGATTGCAAAAAGAGAATTATCAGAAGGTACAAGGAAGATGCATAGAAGACAGATGCAAGAAACAAAGAAAAACAACTAAGACACAAAGGACTAAGATGACCCTAGCTTAGACATAATCTTGGCCAGCATGTCATGAATCCCAGCATTGCTCTCAGTCTGCCTCTCCATGAAAGAGCGGAACTCAGCATTGGTGTCTTCTTGCTTGTCCATACGAGAAGCTAGCTTAGCTTGGTTCTTCTGAATAACCTCTAGAGTCTTCACCAGAAGAGAGGGTTCACCAGAAGAAGCTTCACAACTTCTGTTCAGAGGGACAGCAATCTCAACAGCAGCTTCCATAGTTAGATCATCATCATGATTTTCCTCAACAGGAATAGTCTCAGCAGGATGATCTTCAGCATCAGCTTCTCCCATATAAGCATCTTCTTCATACTCAGGAGCAGGAAGATCAGAATCTCCATTCTCAAGAGCTTGAAGAATGGCAGCAAGATTCCTTGGAGCAGAAGGACCTTCAACTTCTGGCGGGTCAAAAACTTCTAGAATGACCAAATTGGGGTCTTCCTCAGAAGGATTTTCCCTCAGAAAGTCAAATAGTGACTTCAAGTCTCCAGTCAGAACTGGATACTTAGGTCTCTAGACCACAATATCCCTACAAGGATTGGCTTCCAACTCCGCAGAAACTCGTGCTTCTACAAATTCATCAATGAATTTCTTCTCTTCAAAGCAATATCTCCCTCCAAGACGACTGAACCAGAAGTCTTCATAGTTCCTCAGAATTCCACAAGGTCGTGGAGCAAGTTCTACACAAATTTCCTGAAGTTCTTCAAAATAAGCATCTGCTTTTCTTCGGAAGATTCTCCAGAATTTTCGCATAGCAACATCATTTAATCCAGCATGTTCAACTAAACTGAGAGTATCAAAGACTCTTCTGATATTCCTCTTTACCATTTCATAGATTACACCAATAGGGTATGCTCGGTGGGATTTGATTTTGGTTATGGGAGAGTCTGGTTTTGGGATAGAATAGGGTTGAGGCTCTCTATCAAGACAGAAGGATGATTCTGCTTCATTCTCAGAATCTAACACTACCAGCTCAGCTTTAGGACGAGGCTTGGGTGTGTAATTACAGTCACGGAGCAATTGCTCATGTGATGCAGAATCTGGGAGATCTGATACAGAGGGATTATTTTGAGATGTGGAAGAAATGGGTTCATAGTTTGCATGAGGTGGGGGTTGAGAAGTGGATATATTTGTGTGTGGTGGAAAGAGAGTTTGAAGGGGTTGAATATCAAGAACAGGGTTTTCAAGGGCCTGGTCAGAAACAATGTTGGTTGTGGATGGAGAGGGAGGAATGGGAACATTTGTGATGGGTGAATGAGAAGGGTTAAGAGTATTGGTTACAGGAGAAGAAGGAGGTGTGAGAACATGGATATTTATGGGTGATTCTGATGGGGCTTTTTCTGGTTGATTTACTGGTTCAGGGGTTTGAGCAACATTTATTGGTGCAACTTTTGAACGTAAAGCAGGAACAGAATCAGGTTCAGAGAGATGTATACCTTTGGACACCTTCTGAATAGCTTCAAACACAGCCTCCAGTTTCCTCTGCTTCTTACTCTTCTGCTCTTCCATAACCTTTGCCTTCCCAAGAGAAATTTCTCCTCTTCTGGTAGATTCCAGTCTCTCCTTCTTATTATCAACAGCCTTCTGACCTTCAACTACTTGAGTTGTTGGTCCTTGAATAATTCCTTCTGGCTGATTCACAGCTTCTGCTTGCTGATTCACAGCTTCTTCTTCTTCATCCGAATCATCAATGATTAATTTTCTTTTTCTTGTCTTCTTCTTTTCAACAGCCTTTTCACTTTCCACATTCTTATTTTTCATTTTTCTCTTCTTCTTCTTCTTATTCTCAGCAGTCTCTTTTTCACTATCTTTATTTTCAACTACAACTTCCTGAACTTCTGCAGCAAAAACTTCTTCTTGAGCGGCTTTCTCAACAACATCAGTAGCAGCAGCTACACTTTGGACTACCTTCTCCTGGTTAACAGAAGGATGATCAAATTTTCGCTTTGTCCTTCTTTCCTTCTTGACAACAGCATCAGGTGCAGCTTCTGAAACATCTTCTGAAGCAGCAGGCCTGGAAGTGGAAACTTTCTTGCGACCACCTTTAGCAGGAGCAACTTTGTCTTTTTCTTCCTTGAGTGAGTTCAGATATATAGTTCTGACTCCTGGCAGCTCACTTCTGAAGAAGGACTCAAAGTCAGCAAGAACAGGATCTCTTCTGCTTCTTGCTCCAGGAAGAGGTTGAGGGGTTTGTATGATAACATCAATAACACTCATCTTTCTCAAGGTGAGAGCATTCAAGCAACTTCCAGTATCAACAACAAGATATTTGATGGTCCCTTGAGCTTCCAGGTCCTCAACAATCTTGGAATGAACCAGACGATTTTTAATAATTCTTCCAAAAGGAATAATAGTACACTTCTTTTTTCTGAAAGCATTTCTGGAATCCCTCACAGCATTCCACATGTGGTTGAAGATTATGTAGATAACATCAACCTTCTTCTGAGTGGCAATGCAATACAGAATGTATTTCTGCTCATTGTTGACAAAATCTGCATAATGGGTTGCTTTCCTGTGATAGAAACACCCCAAAAGAATCTTGGTCCAGATTTTGTAGAGATCCTTCATGCCCTTGACACGATCGGTTTTCTTCACGTATTTATATAGAGTAGCCAACACCTCATCCCAATCAGCCCTTAGATTAATTTCATGAGCACCCTCAGGGTTTCTTAGATCAAACATCATTCTCAGGATGTTTTCAGTAACGACCACAAACTTCCCATGAACAAAAGACAAAATAGATTTAGGAGCTACAACAGCGTGCACCCAAAATTCTTTTACAAGATCTGGGTAAACCGGTCCACAGAACTCAGCAAATAATGAAGTCCATCCTTGAAATATGATATCTTCTTTAAGATGAAACTCATGTTCTTCAAGACTATCAAAGTCTACCATAAGTTCACAGATAACTTCCAACTCCTTTTTGGGAATAGAGCAGGAGATAACTGGAACAATTTGCTGATCTTCTTCTTGAAGATGGAGAGGAGCAGATGAACCAGCGTTGAGAGATGATGAAGAAGCCATTGAAACAGTACTAAGATTGCAAAAAAAATATGGGTTTGCGCTTAGGGTTAGAGAAAAGGTCAAAGAGGTTACAAAAATGCATGCACAAGAAGAGAGAGAATGGGAGCGAAAAAGATAAATGTTATGATTTGAAATGTATTTATAGAGGTGGATTTGAAAAATAATGCAATAAAATTATGAGAATGAACAGTTACAGAATCAAATGAAATCAACTGCATTAAATGATGAGTGACGTTAGGTGAGAGATCGTGGTAAATGAAATGATTGACACAGTTACCTAGGGTGGCATCCCATCAGATTCACTCACGCTTTTACCATCCGTGCAAACACGTGTACACCATCAGAAGACACTTGATGACAGCTGTGTTGCGTTGCATTTGCTTCTGATGATGAATAGAGCTTTTCATCTTCTGATTCTGGTCACTGATTCTGACTACCATTCTTTAGAAATGATCAAGTTCTAATAGGATCATCTTTCTTTCCAAGGATCACATCTTCTGAGTGAGCTGAGGTGAGTCTAGAAGATCTTCTGACGGTTGGCTCTTCAGAAATTCTAAGATTCTCTAAAGATGCAGCAACTTGATCTTCTGATTCTTTGCTTCTGAGATTTTCAGCTTCTGAAACTTTGCTTCTTGGTTCTACAGCTTCTGATATATCAATATCTATATCTGCAAAATTCTCAAACTGCTTTGGCTTTTCAAGACCAAGCTTATCATCAAATCTGATATTGATTGATTCTTCTACAACCAATGTTTCAGTATTGTATACTCTGTAGCCTTTAGAGCGTTCAGAATATCCAAGAAGGAAACATTTTTGTGCCTTAGAATCAAACTTACCAAGATGATCTTTAGTATTCAGAATAAAACAAACACATCCAAAAGGATGAAAATATGAAATGTTGGGCTTTCTGTTCTTCCACAATTCATAAGGAGTCTTATTTAGAATAGGTCTTATAGAGATTCTATCCTGAATATAACATGTAGTGTTTATTGCTTCTGCCCAGAAGTGCTTAGCCATATTGGTTTCATTGATCATGGTTTTGGCCATTTCTTGTAGAGTCCTATTCTTTCGCTCTACAACTCCATTTTGCTGTGGAGTTCTAGGGCAAGAGAAATCATGGGCAATACCATTTTCTTTGAAGAACTCCTCAAAGAATCTGTTCTCAAATTCACCACCATGATCACTTCTGACCTTTATGATTTTGCACTCCTTCTCAGATTGAATCTGAGTGCAGAATTCAAAGAACACTGAATGAGACTCATCCTTGTGTTTTAAGAACTTTACCCATGTCCAGCGGCTATAATCATATACGATGACTAATCCATATTTCTTCCCTCTGACAGATGCTGTTTTGATTGGTCCAAACAGATCAATGTGCAGAAGTTCTAACGGCCTTGAGGAAGAGACAACATTCTTATATTTGAATGCAGGTTTGGAGAACTTGCCCTTCTGACATGTTTCACAAAGAGCATCTGATTTGTATTTCAGATTTGGGAGTCCTCTGACCAGATTTAGTTTGTTAATCTGAGAAATCTTTCTCAAACTAGCATGTCCTAATCTTCTGTGCCAGACCCATTGCTCTTCAGAAACAGACATAAGGCAAGTCACCTTCTGCTTCTCAAGATCTGAAATATCAATCTTATAAATGTTGTTCTTTCTCTTGCCTGTAAATAGGATTGAGCCATCCTTCTGACTTACAGCCTTGCAAGACTTTTGGTTGAAGATTATGTCATAACCATTGTCACTTAATTGACTTATGGACAATAAGTTATGCGCTAATCCTTCTATAAGAAGTACATTAGTTATGGAACAGAAATTATCCGTCATGTGTCGCGAGCACCCAGAGTCCAGGTACCATGACATTTTGTGCTTTGTCTTCTTTGCTGCTAAGGATATCTGCAACAGAAATTATCTTCTCCTTAGGTACCCACAGTTTCTTGGGTCCTTTCTTGTTAGTTTTCCTCAAGTTCTGATTGAACTTGGGTTTAGCATGATAAGTAACAGGAGGAACAACATGATATTCTTTAGGTTTGGCAGCCTGATATTTTTTAGGTTGTGTCACATGCTTCTTGGTGTGTGAAGTGTTAAAACTTTTGGCATGTGAAGTGAGCCTAATATCATGTGAGTGGCCATATTTGAACTGATCATACAATGGCTTGTATGTGATTTTCCAATCATCTACAGGTTCAAATTTACGTGGGATATCACCCTCATAGCCAACACCAATCCTTTTGTTTCCAGAAACACCATATATCATAGAAGCAAGATGACTTCTGCCAATACTTCTAGATAGAAACTTTCTGAAGCTCGAGTCATATTCTTTCAGAATATGATTGAGACTAGGAATGGATTTTTCTGATTCAGAAGGAGATCCAATATCTTTGGATAATTTTAAAACTTTTTCCTTCAGTTCATAATTTTCCTCTTCCAGCTTCTTAGTTTCAAATTCAAATAGCTTTTTTAGCTTTTTGTATTTGATACTAAGATGAGCCTTGAGTTCCAGAAGTTCAGTTAAACTGGAAACTAACTCTTCTCTAGATAGTTCAGAAAATACCTCTTCAGAATCTGATTCTGATGTAGATTCTGATCCGTCATCCACTGTGGCCATCAGTGCAAGGTTTGCCTGCTCGCCTTCAGAGTCTGATTCAGATTCTGATTCTGAATCATCCCATGTTGCCATAAGACCTTTCTTCTTATGAAACTTCTTCTTGGGATTCTCCTTCTGAAGTTTTGGAAATTCATTCTTGAAGTGTCCATGCTCATTGCATTCATAGCAGATGACCTTCTTCTTGTCAGATCTTCTGCTTCCAGAAGATTCTCCTCTTTCAGGCTTCTTTGAACTTCTGAAGCTCTTGAACTTCCTTTGCTTGCTCTTCCAGAGATGGTTTACCCTTCTGGAGATCATGGACAGTTCATCTTCTTCTTCTGACTCTGATTCTTCAGAATCTACTTCTTCAGCCTGAAAAGCGTTAGTGCATTTTTTATAATTAGATTTTAACGCAATAGACTTACCTTTCTTCTGAGGTTCATTAGCATCCAGCTCAATTTCATGACTCCTCAGAGCACTGATCAATTCTTCAAGAGAGACTTCATTCAGATTCTTGGCAATTTTGAAAGCAGTCACCATAGGACCCCATCTTCTTGGCAAGCTTCTGATGGTCTTCTTAACATGATCAGCCCTTGTGTATCCCTTGTCAAGAACTCTCAATCCAGCAGTTAGCATTTGAAATCTTGAGAACATCTTCTCAATATTTTCATCATCCTCCATCTTGAAGGCTTCATATTTCTGGATCAAGGCAAGAGCTTTAGTCTCCTTGACTTGGGCATTTCCTTCATGGGTCATTTTCAATGACTCATATATATCATAGGCAGTTTCCCTGTTAGATATCTTCTCATACTCAGCATGAGAGATAGCATTCAGCAAAACAGTCCTACACTTATGATGATTTTTGAATTGCTTCTTTTGATCATCATTAATTTCTTGTCTTGTAAGCTTTACACCCGTAGCTTTCACTGGATGTTTGTAACCATCCATCAGCAGATCCCATAAGTCACCATCTAGACCAAGGAAGTAACTTTCAAGTTTATCTTTCCAGTATTCAAAGTTTTCACCATCAAATACTGGTGGTCTAGTATAACCATTGTTACCATTTCCATTGTATTGCTCAGCAGAGCCAGATGTAGATGTATTTGTTGGATTTTCACCAGACATCTTGACTTAAGCGTTTTTCTCTTCCTGAATCTTTTCTAAACACGGTTAAGTGCTTGCACCTTAGAACCGGCGCTCTGATACCAATTGAAGGATAGAAAAACACTTAGAAGGGGGGGTTTGAATAAGTGTAGCTTTAAAACTTGTAAGATAAAAATAATTTGCACAATGATTTTTATCCTGGTTCGTTGTTAACTAAACTACTCCAGTCCACCCCCTTGGAGTGATTTACCTCACCTGAGGATTTAATCCACTAATCACACAAGATTACAATGGTTTTCCACTTAGACAACTTCTAAGTCTTCTAGAGTATACTGATCACAACATGATCACTCTAGGAACAATCTGCTTAGATACCCTCAAAGACTTTCTAAAGTATACTGATCAACAACCTGATCACTCTAGTTCTTACAACTTAATGTAAACAAATTCTAAGAGTTACAATGCTTCTTATAACGCTATTATCATAACTGTGATTTTCTCTTAAGTTAAAGCTTAATCTCACTAAAAAATTACAACAGCAATGTAGTGAGGTTGAAGATGAAGTTTGAGAGCTTTTTGAATTTGACAGCGTTTATGTATATTTGCGCAAGTGTTCTCTTCAGAATTTGTAACATTGCTTCTCATCAGAACTTCAATATATAGGCGTTTGAGAAGATGACCGTTGGGAGCATTTAATGCTTTGCGTATTCTGTACAACATTGCATTTAATACTTCACTCTTTTGTCAACTACCTCGAGCCTTGCTTTCGCTGTGTCTACTGACGTTGCCTTTAATAGCTACTAACGTTCCTTTTGTCAGTCAGCGTAGCCTGCCATCTTGTACTTGCTTCTGATCTGATGTTTGTGTAAACAACGTTTGAATATCATCAGAGCCAAACAGCTTGGTGCAGAGCATCTTCTTGTCTTCTGGCCTTGAAGTGCTTCTTAGCATGATACCATGAGAACTTCAGTGCTTCTGCTTCTGATCTCAAGTCCTTCTGATGCTTCCATAGACCATGTTCTGATTCTGCTTGACCATCTTCTGATGTCTTGCCAGACCATGTTCTGATGTTGCATGCTGAACCTTCTGAGTCAGTGCTTCTTGCGCTTATTTTGTGCATACTCTTCATATAATTCCTGAAAGGGAAATTTCATAGTATTAGAGTACCATATTATCTCATACAAAATTCATATACATTGTTATCATCAAAACTAAGATTATTGATCAGAACAAATCTTGTTCTAACATTAATTGCTTTGCTCTTTGAAACCAAAATTTTAGAAATGTAGAAGAAGAAGAAGAAACAAGGACTTTAGCTTGTAAATGAGCGTAGCCTTGAGAATGTTTATAAAATAGAGTAGAAAAAGACTTTTTAGAGCAAGGCAATTAGGAGCAATTACCTGGTTAGATGAAAAATATTCTTTAGCCTTTCAGGGTGAAAGGGTTTATCCACACCATAAGAGTTTAGGGAAGTCCTTTGATTTGGAGGTTAACGGGTCGTCGAATTATCGTTCGCCATAAGACTGTCTCATGCCATAGAGGGGCAGGTAGTCTAAGGGAAGGATCAGAATAGCCATCTTCGTTAGGCAACCAGAGGATACCTCAGCACTTCGTAGGCAACTTCGAGGGACGAGGTCATATTTGGTGAACCGAAGGCATCATCATTAGGGACTTATGACCTTGAGAATGAACTGAGGGCAACATTGCTCAGGTATCCTCGTATTTGAGGGACAAGGCTATTCTGTAAAAAACACAAGGCAACAGGCAACAGGCAACAAGAGGGGCACCATAAAAGGTGTGTGGGTGCGACAATCACGTGATCAGATTCAGAATAAGTTATCTTGTAATTAGGTGATTTTAATTTAATTCGGGGTTATCACTCCCTAGGATTACTAACCATGCATAAATATAAACAGTATTAAGTGCCTTCAAGGCCAAACAATACAACCTCGAAGCAATTACATAATAAATTATGGGGAAAGGGAAAAACAAACCAGGGGACCAGCAGGGCAATAGGTATGACATAAATAATAATTACAGAAAGTAAATCAAATAGGTTTTAGGGTTACCGACTATTGAGCTTTGACGGTTGGCTAACCCTGAAAATTGGAAAAGGGAGAAATAAACAGAAAGTAGTGAGTGTATGGCTAATTCAATAACAATTAAGGCTAACCCTAATTTGATGAAAAAAAGCAAAATAAAATAGAATGAATAAAAATAAATATGAAATAGGACTTAGCTTTCGATTTGATCTGATGTGGTTCGTAGTCGGGAGTAGCCTCGGGGTTAACCCTGAAAAATTGACAAAGACAGACAGAAAAGGAAGTGAGTGCAGAAAGAGTCCATTGAGTTTCGAGGACAAACCCTAATAACAATTTTATAAGGCAAACAAATATTTAAACAAAATAATAAAATCGAGACTTAGCTTCGTAATAGGCGAGGCGCATGGTCGGAAGGTGTCTGGTGATTACCCTGAAAAACTGCACAATAAGAGAAAATTTTAGTGTAGGGATTAATCTTCGTAAACCCTGATTAGGATACGAGTTAACTGTGATTAATAGAACAAATAAAAACAGATTAAAATAATACCAAGGCTAACAGAGAAAAATCGAGAGTTCAAATCAATGTATCAGTTAGATAATTGTTGGATGTAATCCCAATTATTTAATTAATAGAAACTTATTTGAAAATAAAATTGAATTTTAAGGAGAAACAACGATTATTAATAAAACGTAAATAAATCGAACTTTCGATAAAATAAGAGAAATAAATAAAATAAGTAATAAAACATTAATAAAATATAAATTTAATTAAATCAGTAAAAAGAAATAGAATAAAAACATTTATAATTAAATAAAATAAAAAATTATTAAGGAGGGACTTAGCTCATGTTCTAGTGTGGTAGGCGCTGGAGGTCCTTGGTACACCTTCATGCTGGAGAGCGTAGGATATGGACTGGCTAAGATCAAGTGGTGGAACGCTGAGGGCGTACGATGAATCAGCTTTGGATGCACGCACCGGATCTAAACATGTTTACAAGCGTGAAGGTATGGGCGACGATTCTTGATGCTCCACGGCCAGGGAATGGTTGCGTTCGCTTCTGAATGCAGAGAGGAATCTCGTTTGATACTTGGGGTCGCCTGAATTGGTCTTGAACTTTTTCTGCTATGCCACTTTTTTCACGTTTTCTTGAAGCTTTTAGCAGGACTCACTTGCTACCAAAATTACTTCCAAATTCCTCCTCTGATCATCAGGGTTAATGTATATATGTAGTAGAAGCATTAGGTCAAGTGATTGCAATCAAATGTTAGTGAACCAATGTGATTGGAATTTGGTTGAAAATCATCATCCAATCTTTCCAATTTTGGTTCAATTTTACTTTTCTCTTTCCAATTTCAATCTCCACGAAATTAGACCAAATATATTTCTCAATTGGTGATTGAATTTGGTTAAGATACTCTCCCCAATCAAATCTTTGATTTATATCATTTTTTAAATGAATAAAAATAAAAATAAAAATCATAAACTAGTGGAATTCACATTAAATCTTCTAAATAGCTTGGGTAACAAGATTGGATCATGAAAACTTGGGCCCATTTGCAAGGAAATATATTTTGAACCTTATTTGCTTCACATTTTTTTCCTCAAAATTGTCCAACTTTGACAAGGCATATCTCTCTCAATTTTTAAGATATGGAAGAATTCTAGGAATTTTTGGAAAACCTCAAGATGTCCTCTACAAGCCACTTTGGAAGCTTTTTTTCATTTGAAGAATTTATCTTGATGATATTGGCTTTGAGAAAAAACTGCTTTTGGTTGACTTTCAAAAAGGACCTATAATCTTTTGATCCATATCTCTCAAATGAAGCATTTTTAGACTTGGCATGTGAGAGACAAAGTTGTAGAGAATTCAAATTCCTTAAAATTGAGCTTTGTATGGAAAACTTCTGATGTTCCATGTGGGAGTTATGGCTGGTCAAAGTTCAGTTGACTTTCTCCTATGAAAACCCTAATTTAGAAACTTTTGGAATTGTTGATTTCTGATCTTTCCTTGATGAACCATGATCAATTCTTGATCAAATGGTGAATGATACTTCAATATAAGGATGTTGACAAAAAATCAGGAATTTTGACTGTACTTTGACCATAGTTGACTTTTAGGTCAAACAGTCGATTGTTGACTTTCTAAGCAATTGAGTGATCAACTCTTTGAATTGAGACCTGAATTTTGTCATGGAGGTAGTTTGGAATATCATAAACCATATGAGATGCACTGGAGCTTTTGATCCATTAATTTCTTCTTAGAACAACAAAACCCTAATTCTTTGAGCCTTGTTTAGGAGGGGGTGTCTTTGAGCTTTGTACCTTGATTTGAATTTGAATAGGAGAAATAGTATGGGAAAATTTTGGGGTATGACAGTTCCAATAATAAAACTTATCACCATAAAAAATTGGAGGTTTAGCCGAGTAATAATCTTTATCATTGTTTACAGCATGTGGAGGAACTCATGCCATTGTGTTTCAATAAATGAATCTTTATCTAACACGGTTAAGTGTTTGATATAACAATCAATACCAGAACCGAAGCTATGATACCACTTGAAGGTTCAATGTAACACAAGAAATAAGGCGTTTGAATTGGGTTTCAAGATTAAAACTTTTTTTAACACCAAAACACAGATTATGCAATAGCAATAGTAATAAAAGAACGTAAGTAATTTCTATCATGGTTCCCTTTTAACAAGGTTAGTCCAATCCACCCGTCAAGGTGATTTCTCCTTTTCAACAAGGACTTAATAAACTAATCAAAAAATTTGATTACAACCACAAAGACTGCAGTTAATGTCTTCTCAAAGGTCTGAATATACCCTAGTTCCGCAAGGAATTACAACTCAATGACAATCTTTCAATGACTTCTCGAGTAATCTGACTATTACCTAGTCACTCAAGGAAGTTAACCATAAGGTTAAATACAAGAATGTTTGTTTATAGAATTTCTTTTAAAATAAGCAGATGACACATAAATGAAGATCAAAATATTACACTTATATGATTTGAAATATAAAGCTCTAAGTGTTTCTCTTTCTTTGTTGTTATTCTTGAAGATCTCTCACACTTTTTTCTTTTCTTCTTGTTATGATATTCTTTTTGCCCTCTATTTACAAAGTGTAAATTTGCTTTTTCAACCTTTTGTAATAGTTCTTTTCTGATATCTCATTTGTCATTCTTTCCAAACTCACAAGTCCTCTTTATATAGGAAATAACAAATAGATCCGTTGCAGGGTTAAAGTTGGAATATCCACACAAAATATAGTCATTAATGATACTGTCCTTTTTCAAATTTTATTAGAGTAGTGGAAGGAACATATGATATTGTACTGGTTGTATACTTACCATGTATTCTTCTCATTATCTTTTAGTCAGAGGCTTCGTGTATAAGTGGATGAAGCTTGAATAGAGTTTAGAACTTGTCTTTAGATCTTGGTGAGAATGAGACTTCAAAGTCTATAAGTTCAGAGTCCAAGACTTCATATCCTATCTTAGGCATACCTCATATTCTTGAAATATTATAGTCTTGAAGTAACATATTCTATCTCAGAGTCTTTTCAAAAAGATTCTTGTCGAAGTTTTGACTAGACAAACTGGATGCTTGACTTTCATTAAAAGCATGCCTTATGATAATTCTTGATCCATAGTGCGTCTTTAATTGAGAGTCTGATTACTTCATATTTATCTTAATCTTCAGATTCTGCATATGTCGAACTTCAGATGCACCTTGTTCAGAGCCTGTTTTGCCCATGCTAGACATCTCTAGATTCAGAATATGATTTCTACTAATCTGCGCACTAAACAACATTTTAGTACAAAATGTTTCTTTATACAATGTATATTTTGTTATCATCAAAACTTAAGGATTAGTTGTAGAACCAAAGTTGTTCCAACACAAACATCTTTTCACCTAAGGAAAAAGAGGTGTTTGCAATATCACGTAATATGATGTGGATTTCACTGATAGATGCATCTCCATTCATCCTCATATTCTTAAACTTTGTGGTAAGGAGTTGTAGCCTTGACATGCAAGCTCTGGATGTACCTTCATGTGCATTTTTTAGAATTTCCCGTGCTTATTTAGCCTCTGAACATGTCTTGATCAATTTGAACATGTTCATGTCCACACCATTGAAAATAGCATTCAAAGCCTTGGAGTTTCCAGGAGCTTTATCATTTTCAACATCATTCCAATCGTCTTCTGGTTTCAAACTAGTTATAACATCTTCAGAAGAACCACTAGATGTTTCCACCCTTTTACCACAACTTTCCAAGATTTGTTGCCCATGGATTTAAGAAAGATAATCATCATAGACTTCTAATAACTATAGTTGGTGGTTTGTTGACAAATCCTCCATCTTTCATTGTGTCTATTTGAGCAGAATTTATCTTCCCTAGAGCTCACCCAATAGGTTAAGGTGTCTGCTCTGATGCCAATTGAAATTTTGTTCCTTAGAGGACAAATGTCTCACGCGATGTCCTAGCAACTGGTATGTCAAGTTAAACCAGAATCACCATAACTTGTACAAGATGATAGAGCCCAAAAGCAATAAATAACTCAACCAATTGGTAACCCAATTTGATGCAACCTACACCTACGTCTGAAGGGTTGGCTTCTAACTCAAGAAAGGAAATTCACTATTAGTAGTTTTGTAAAATTAATCTTACAAGCAACAAAAAACCCTATGTTGTTCAATGCCTCTTCCTAAAACTACCTTATGAATTTCTATTTAGGACTCCCCCTAAATATGAGACAACCTCTCACTTTCTTTTTCTCTTAAATACTAACCCCTAGTGTTTGGACTTGAACCATTAAATCCTAGTTGTAATACGGTGGGAGAAGTGACTTTTTTGAAATGTTACGGATAGTAAGAGTCGTCACCGACTTTTATTTTATCCAATTGGAAAGGCTAAAAGAACAGGAAAGACCTTTGAAAGATTTTGAGTTCGGGGGTAGGTTATACAAAGGGAAGGTGTAAGCACCCTTTGTATCCATGGTTATCCATAGGCTCTTAATTGCTTAGCTCACTTGTTTGTTTGAATTGTTTGAAAAGTGTCGTGTGTGTTTAGAAAATATTTAGATAAGAACTTTAGCTTGTGAATAAGCGTAGTCTTTTTGAAAATATTCTTTGAAAAAGAAGTGGAAAAAAAGTATTTGAAATTGACTGATGAGTAAGCATTTAAGAGAACCTACCCTAAGTTTAACTTTCCGTTCTTTAAGACTTTTGTTCGAAAGGGCTATCCATACCATAAAGAGGGTAGGTAGCCTTTTCATTGGATTTGAAAAGGGTCATCGAGGATTATCATTCGCCATAAGACTATCCCTACCATAAAGAGGACAGGTAATCTTTAGGGAAGGATATAATAGTCATTTTAGGAAACTAGTGAGGATACCTTAGCATTCAAAAGGGACGATCATCATTTAATCGAAGGCAACATCGAGGGACAAGATCGTTTTAATCGTAGGAAACTTGAAGGGACTATGATCTTTTATCAGAGGGACTATGATGATTTGAATTCGTAGGCAGCATGTGCTAAGGTATCCCTACGCTCGAAGGGACTTGACTATTTTGATCGAAAGGCAGCATAAGAGGGGAAACCTTAGGGGTGGGTGTGTGCAGCAATCACGTGTTTAGATTCGGATATTTAATCTTGATTTAGTGAGCTACGTCCAGTCATTAGTCTTGCCACTCCCTATTTTACTAACCACGCAGTTAATATATTGACGGAAAATAGATTGCGGAAAGTAAATGTCCTACTCTATTACATGGCTTTGAGGAGGGGGGTTACAATAAAAACATGTCGGGGAGATACGGAAAGTAAAGTGCGGGAAAGTAAATCCTAATTACTATTACATAAAAATTATTTGCGACTTATACACAATTTCTAGAATTTAAAATAAATAATTAATTAAAAGACAGAAATTAAGCAATCATGTGCCATTCACTAGAGTTTGAGATGAGAAGAGAATCGAAAGGACAAGTTAAGATTGGAATAAAATAAGGTTTAACTAAATTAATCTAATTATTAAACTAATCCTAATTTAATTTAAATCTAAATTAATTACCCAATTAGTTAACTAAAACCTAATTTCTAATTAATTAAAATTATTTAACCTAATTAAATTAATTAAATCAACTAATTAGTTTTAATCTAAAATTAATTAACTTTAAAAAAGAAATTAAGGAGTAAAAAAAAGAAAGAAGGAGGAAAAAAACACAAACAAAGCAACCAAGGCTGTTGGGCGTGAGATCCAATGCTGGTGAGTCTTGTAGGTGTATGGTGGAACGCGTTCTGATCCATCAGATATGAGCTCGTTAGAGATCCACCGGTCACGATCTGGAAGCGTATCATGAATGTATGCAACTGCGTGTATTGGATCTGAAACAAAGAAAACCAAAACAAAAAACGTAACACGCCTGGGTTCGAACCCAGGCCTCTAAGGATAACACCCATTGCTTTCTGCCAGTTGTGCTGAGCCATTGGTTTGATAATAAAATAAACGCAATAAAATATTAATGAAAGCATAGGGTTATGGGCAAACGCGCACGTGGGACCCAGTATAACGCCGCTGGCCAATAGCGTATGGAGAGCCGAAGTGGAATCTTTGACTGGGGAATGGGAGTGCGTGGAACAGCCACGCATGTGGTCAAATATTCCCCAGGGACTGTTCATCATCACTTTCGTTCCTCCTGCGGATTCTTTTACGGATTTTGCTATGCATTTACCTGTGAATTTTGCTTTGATTCCCCATGGGTATTCCTGCAATCTTGGAACCTGCAAACCACCACAAATAAATAGCAAAGACTAACCCTATTCCCCTAAATTGGACCTTTTGAGTCCATTGGTGATATTGGCTTGGTCTATAACGGCTTGCAAGTATGAAAACGAAACCAAATAACTTCCATGCCCTAACAATGGTGGATTTCATTCTAGGCCATGCAGCTTTGATCCAAGGGTCCAAATCTCTTCTAATATGTGTCAGAAACTCAATTAAACCATTAGTTTGGATTGGAACACAAGTACATGCAAAAAACGAAAAAAATCAAAATATGGAAGAATATGCAAATCGTGAAATACATGTTTTATGCATTATAGGGCCTATCCTATGGTGCATCCTCCCCTTATATTACCTCCACAATTGATTGGAACAGTTGTTTTAACTTGGAACTTCTTTGAATAAAGAAAACGAACCTTGCACCTTCCTTTGATATTTTTTCTCTTTCAAACCCTAATGTTTCTCCACCAAATTTCGTCCCTTTTTAGTCTGCATGGCTTCCCCTTATATACTAGAAGAGGTTAGGGTTATATGTTTGATTCCAATCTTGAGCAATCATGTTTGAATATTTGATTGAAAAAATCTCATGAAACTTGCTATTTTTGGAGCACAATTTCCTTCCAATCAAATTACATGATTCCTATTAATTTAGAGATTTGATTTTGGCTGGAAAATGAGCTCACACGCATGAATACAATCTTTTTTTTTTATTTTAATTTATTTTAACTTATATTGAATAAAATCAAAAATAAATAAAAATAACAACATTAGCCATGCACCAATGAAATTCCTTGGCCCTCAAGATCCTCTTTGACTGATTATATTATGATTCATGCATCTAAAAAGATTCATTTGTGATTTATTTAATTTATTTTGATTTAATTTGATTTTATGTGAATAAATTCAAAATTAAATAAACTAAAATCACAAAATAGATGGGGATTGGCTTATGGGCCTCCTATAAGCTTATAATCACGTAGGAATCTCAAAATTATAGGCCCATTACTCAAAAGTATGAATTTTGTCAATTATGGTTTCATGTATTCTTCAAAATTTTGCCAACTACAACAAACCATAACTCCTTCAATATTTATCATATGAAGAGGTTCTAGGACTTTTTGGAAAGCCCATGATGTCTTCTACAACCTCCTTTGGAACATATTTTGCATTTGAGGATTTTATTCTGGACATATAGCTTCTGACAAAAAAACAGCTTTTTGCGAGCTTCTAGAAGGACCTGTAATGTTTTGGCTCATATCTCCCAAATGAAGCATTTTTGTTCTTGGAATTAGAGGGGAAAAGTTGTAGAGAATTCAATTTCCTTCAAATTAGGCTTTGGTTGGGAAATTTCTGATGTTCCATGTGAAAGTTATGGCTGGTTAAAGTTCAATTGACTTTTCTCCTTAAAACCCTAATTTAGAAACTTTTCTTTTTGATGATTTTTGAGCTTTTCCTGATGAATCATGACCAAATTTTGATCAAATGATGAATTTTACTTCAAAATATTGATGTTGACAAAAAAAATCAAGAGTTTTGACGGTGATTTGACCATAACTAGTCGAGTGTTGACCATTTGAGCAGTTGAATGAGCAATCTTGGGAATCAGAGCTTGGAAATTGATGTGAGGGTTCTTTGAGGCATATGGGAAACCATAGGGTGTACTTGAGGTGTCAAAACCCGATTTTACTTTGAGAGAATCAAAACCCTAATTGGAGGGTTGTTGTTCAGGAGACAGGTAACTGAGTTTATCCCTCAGTGCTAGAGCCAAATTATTTGAAATATGATGGGAAAATTTTTGGGTATGACAGTTGTCCCTGTTCAATCTTCTTAAACCTGAGGATGTAGAGTGGTTTGTATGCCAATCGGTATCTGAAGGTGGAAGAGGATTGAACACTAGAATACCCAGAAATTTGCGCTTGCTGGTACCTGAACGTGTGTCGGGGATGGGCTTAGAGATGCCATCAGCAGAAAATATGAAGTGGGCTTAAGGATGCCACCTAACTTGTTAGATTGGTTTGAAGGTCGATCGTCTCAGCACCGTGTATATTAACTGATTTAGATCTTGAGAAGATGATCGTCTCTACCGTTGTGATGATAGATTTAGATCTTGGATCGTCGATCGTCTCAGTACCGTGTATAGTAACTTATTTAGATCTTGAGAAGATGATCGTCTCTACCATTGTGATGATAGATTTAGATCTTGGATCGTCGATCGTCTCGGTACCGTGTATAGTAACTGATTTAGATCTTAGATAAGTTGATCGTCTCAGCGCCGTGTATAGCCACCGATTTATATCTTGGAATGATCGTCTCGGCACCTTGTGGGGTAACCAATTTAGATCTTGTAATGTCAATCGTCTCAGCACCTTGTGGGGTAACCAATTTTGATCTTGGAATGTTGATCGTCTCAGCACCGTGTATAGCCACTGATTTAGATCTTGGAATGATCGTCTCCACCGTTTGTATTGATGAATTTAGATCTTGGTTTGTTGATCGTCTCGGCACCTTGTGGGGTAACCAATTTAGATCTTGTAATGTCGATCGTCTCAGTACCTTGTGTAGTAACTGATTTAGATCTTGGAATGATCGTCTCCACCATTTGTATTGATGAATTTAGATCTTGGATTGTTGATCGTCTCGGCACCTTATGGGGTAACCAATTTAGATCTTTGAAAATTAGAGATATTGTTTATCTGCTTGTACATGTATCCTGAAAAAGGTAAAGTTAGTCTTTATGCAATATCATGATGCATGTATTATGTGATGAGTCTCTCAAAATAAATATGAAACTTGTATGTTATGTATGAATTTATTATGATATATGATGTATGAACATGATTTATGCTATCTGGAGTATATTAGTGATTTTTCTTGATTGAGAAAATAAATCTCCATATCATTGTGATTTTGATGTCTGGTCTTGTTTTGAAGATGCTCAGCTGGGGATTTATGATTTCTGCTTGGGGATGAGAGCCATTTGAATTATTGATCTTGATGTACCCTGACTAGGGATAAGAGAGATGAATAACCCTGTTTGGAGAAGAGAAAAGTGTTGGGGAACCGGCAGTGTCGAAGATGTAAACTTCGTTGAGGAACTAAGTCTCTGTTGGAACGAGAACATTTGAAGATATCTTCTTAAGGATTACTCTGTGGGGATATGATCTTGTGAAACCGGCTTTGTGGGAAGACATGGATGCCTTGAATGTTGCCCCCAGTGGTTATAGTAACAGTCATTCCTGGACTTGTATTAATTGGGGCACACAAATGAGTGTTGGTTGAAGTGTCAAACATGCCTTACATAGCTTTTCCCCAGCTAGTAGGGACTTTGGAGAGATTCTCCTTGTGAGGACTTTCTTGGATATATACTATGGGTGATGCCCCTAGTAATCATAAATTGAGGACAGTGCCTCTGATTAATTAGGAAGTAGCTTCAGACACATTTTGGTGCATGCCCCTGATTGTTCGATGTTCCTGAGAGATTCTTTGAATCTGGACCTAATTGCCCCAGGTTGATTAGACAAAGCATGTCGTGCCCCTTGTGTAGCAACCTGCCCTAAAATTGAAGGTTTAGAGTCGCCACCTATTCTGAAGGGCGAATAGGAAACCCTACGAAGTTAAAAGATTCGGGGTAAGTTATTATAATCAGGTCGAGGGAAGGTGTTAGGCACCCTCAACCCTTTCCTAAGGTTTGTATCTAAGTTTAAGGCTTATGGCTAAAATATTTAGGATAATAGCTAAAGAAGTGAAAAGGGCAAAATTGAGAGTTGAAGTGAATTGAGATTTTAGGGAGGGGGACTCGCCTTGGTTATCCAAGTGCCTACGTATCTCCTTATGGAGAATCAGAGTCAACGTAGTTCGGGCACAGGGTTGTAAGCCTTAGAATTAGAATTTTGTGGTTTGAAATTGTTTAAAGGCTTTTTGAGTGGCCTATCGTAGTTTTGAATTTGATTTGAAGATGAAAAAATTTTTGAGGTTTGGCATACAACCCTGATTTGATATGACACCGTTAGATGCGATGACCAATAGATTTGGTCAGTATAGCTAACAGATTAATGGGGCATTGCTGGTTACTCAGATCGATAGATTCGATCGTCGAGGGCAGCAAATTAAATGTGTTTTAAATTTTATGTATTTTTTATCTCTCGTCTAATGCGACTAATAGCTTTAGTCGGGTCGAGGAGAGAATTAGTAAGAATTAATTAAATTATTATTCACAAATAAATTAAATTAATCAAAATTATTCCTCGCCTAATGCGACTAATAGGTATAGTCGGTTCGGGGAGAAAATTAGCTTTGAATTACCAAGAAAAGAGTAATTAAACAATTAAACCCTTTTTTACAAAAATCAATTAATTAAAAATTATACCATTTTTTCTATGTTGCGTGGGGGTGTAGATTGTTAAAGTTAGTGATTAAGGGTGTGGATATCAAAGGGCCAGGCCCATTAGTATTTTAGATCCGTTAGGATCCTATGCGACGCAGGTGCACGCGCTGGAGTGTGTTACAGGGTATGAGACGTTAGATCTGGACCTAAGTTGATCGAATGGTCTGCATGCGTGTGTGATCAGGGAATACAATATGGAAGGCACACTGGATCATGTCCAGTAATGCTGCCAAGTGGCCATGAGAGGCCAAATGGCATTGATCTAACGGCGAGGGAAAATCGGATCCATCAAAGCAAAAGAGAGGAGGGATTTTCATTTTTCCAGATCCACTCTCTCTCTTTCTCGTTATCTCTCTCAAGCTCTCTCTCTCTCTAAAGCCCTCTTTCAAGAACACATGCCCAGAAAACACCCCACCCCACCATGAGCCACCCTTAGCCCCACCGCAAAACCCAGTTCCTGATGAAGATTCCAACGAATCTTCATCGTCCCCACCCCAAACATTCATACCCGAATTCAGTTCTTACCCGGATTGATGAAGATCTTCATCCCCTCCACCCCCACGTTCATACAAACCCAGATTTCAACAACATAAACAACAAAAAAACTTCCAGAATGCAAATCGATAACGCAAACACACATGCAAATTGGAAACACCAAATCAAAACCTAAAGCTAAGTTCAAATCTTAGTTACCCTTTATCTTCAATTTCTGGATCGTGTATGCTCCCCCTCACTAATCTCTTGTTCTCTCTCTTTTCGCAGGTTTGAAGATGAAGGTGAAACTTCTGTTCGCGGCCAAGAACTTTAGGGTTTCTCCAAATTTCTCCGAATCCCTTTTCTTTTCTTCTCCTTTTTCTTTTATAAGTTTAGGGTTTCTATTTGTTAGGAAATATTAGATTAGATTGATTAGGTTTTCATTTGTTTTCCGGATTTGATTTTGTAATTATCATTGATTGATTTAAATAAAATCTTTTATTTGATTTAAGTTTGATTTGATTTCCGATTTAGTTATTATTTGATTGTGTTTGATTCAATCTGAAGATTTGATTAAGCTTGGGCCTGGGCGAAAATGGGAGCTAGGGTTTGTGTGTTGCAGCGGCGCCTAAGGAAGGGAGGAGGAAGATGATGAATAGTGGCCGGGTCGATTTGACCCGGTCCACTCCCTGGTCCATACGTGACCCAATCATGATAGGCCCATTGACTTTTTTTTTGCTATTGTTTTGTGGTCCAACAAAATAACAAAACGACAACAACAAAAAACCAAATAGCTTCAATTAATTAGTTAATTAATCAGTAAAAACAAACTAATTAACTAATAATATTAATAATTAAAATTAATAAAAACCCTAATAAGAATGATTAATCTTAATATAATTGAACTCCTATTTATTTAGAAACAAAATTATATAATAATCCTATCAATAATAATCCAAGTAGTTATTAATAATAATAATATTATTTAATAGAAAAATGAAAAATTTGTAATAAAAATGAGTAAATGACTAGAAACAAATGGGCCAAAATGAATTGGACCTTGAATATTTGCTATTCACACTATACTTATTTTAAACACATTTTTATGGGAGTTTTATAGGAGAGCGAGTTTAATAATAGGTATGTTAAACCCTATGGCTCCTAATTTTTAACGCCCTTAATAAATGGACAGATGCAAATTATATCGGGTTAATTTTGGGGTATGACAGCTGCCCCTATTTAATTATCTTGGATTGAATGGCGTGAGAATACGCAGGTCTCACGCTTTTCAAATCGAAGAGTTATTAAATAATGGAAGACCCCTAAATTTACCTTGTGCTTGAGTGTGAGAGAAAGGAAATGTCCTGCTAAAGCCTGAGTCTTACATAGCGAGGACTCGCCATTAATTATGATCAGCTTGCTATATTGCTAACAAGCTTTCGCAGTTTGTGAACCCTAGTTACTATGGTTGTAGTAAGTTTCCGTAGTTTGTGAACCCCAAAGGATCACTTGCTATAGTTTTAGCAAGTTCACCTGCACCAATAGGACCACTTGTCATAGCTCTGGCAAGCTCACCTGCACCATTTGGATCATCTGTCCTGGTTCAGACAGATTTCACCTACACCGTTGGATCATTTGCCCCAGTTCGGACAAATTTCACCTACACCATTGGATCATTTGCCCTAGTTCAGACAAATTTCACCTACACCATCGGATCATTTGCCCTAGTTCGGACAAATTTCACCTACACCATTTGGATTGCTTACCCTAGTTCGGGCTAGTTCACCTGCACCATTTGGATCATTTGTCCTAGTTCGGACAAATTTCACCTGCACCATTAGGATTGCTTACCCTGGTTCGGGCAAGTTCACCTGCGTAGAAGTTTGTTTTGTAAATGCGTATGCATCATGCGTATGCATTATGCGCATGCATATGCTCCTGTTGTTTGTATATTGTATATGTATGAATGTTTACACGTGTGAATGTTGCGTGTATGCAAATGAGTTTGTATGATAACCCCGACACCTTATCTCCTTATCACCCATTGCCTTTGTTTAACCCCTTTTGAAATGTTCGCGAATCCTAGTTCGGATTGTATTTGAATGATCCATTGATATTATCCTTCGTGAAAGAGTTATGGTAGATCAGAATGATCGCAGCGTAGGGCATATGTAGCCTTCCGGAGATTTCGTAGTTTTATCCTATTGCTTTTGTATTGAAAGTTTGCAAGTTTCTCATATTAAATCCAAGTTAAAGCTTATGAAAATAATTTATCCTTTGCAAATGGTATTGAAATGAGAGAGAAAGCGTAGTATGCAAGAAAGGAAGCTTTTATTGATATTGCCTTGAATTGGCGAGTGTACAAAAATGCGAGAAACGAAAATGACAAAATAGAAATGATATTAATACTGTCGTTGCTCCTTTGTTATCGAGGGTCCCGGTAATCCTTCGACCTTAGAAGTAGATGATTGCACGAATCCTTATCCTTCGTAGTTTTCCTTTGGCTTATAGCCAGTAATCCTGCCTTTGCTAGGCGTAATACTTCTTGACCGCATCAGAGTTAATTGGGTGCGGTAGCTCATCCCCATCCATTGTAGTGAGGACTAATGCTCCTCCTGAGAACACCGTTTTTACAATATATGGACCTTCGTAGTTAGGTGTCCATTTTCCACGGGCGTCAAGTCGGGGTAGTAGGATTTTCTTGAGGACGATATCACCTTCTTTGTAAGTTCGAGGACGGACCTTTTTATCGAACGCCTTTTTCATCCTTTTCTGATAGAGTTGCCCGTGACACAAAGTCGTCAGTCGCTTTTCTTCAACGAGATTAAGCTGATCAAAACGATTTTTTACCCATTCTGATTCTTCTAACTTTGTGTCAGCCAGGACCCTTAATGAAGGAATCTCCACTTCGATAGGGAGCACTGCTTCCATACCGTAAACCAAAGAGAATGGTGTTGCTCCTGTAGATGTGCGCACCGAGGTTCTGTAACCGTGTAGGGCGAAGGGAAGCATTTCGTGCCAATCCTTGTATGCTTTCACCATCTTTTGTATTATCTTTTTGATATTCTTATTTGCAGCCTCAACAGAGCCATTCATCTTAGGCCTGTATGGTGAAGAATTGTGGTGTTCAATTTTGAACTCCTCGCACAGATCCCTCATCATGTTGTTGTTTAGATTCGACCCGTTGTCGGTGATAATCCTATTTGGAACCCCATACCGACATATGATGTTATGCTTGATGAATCGAGTGACTACTTGTCTCATCACGTTGGTGTAAGAGGCAGCTTCAACCCATTTGGTGAAATAATCTATGGCAACCAATATGAATCGGTGACCGTTGGAAGCTTTCGGTTCGATCATCCCTATCATGTCAATCCCCCACATTGCAAATGGCCACGGTGAACTCAGGACGTTCAACGGATTTGGCGGTATATGTACTTTGTCAGCATATATTTGGCATTTGTGACATGTTCTTGCATGTTGGAAACAGTCTGCTTTCCATTGTTAACCAGTAATACCCTGCTCGTAATATTTTTCTCGCCATTGAGTGTCCATTTGCATGAGTTCCGAAGGTTCCTTCGTGTACTTCTCTGATAATATCCTTGGCCTCATTTTTATCCACACACCTTAGTAACACCGAGTCGTAATTTCGTTTGTATAGGATATTTCCGCTCAGGAAGAACTTAGATGCCAATCTCCTTAGTGTCTTTTTATCAATCGTAGAGGCGTTCTCCGGGTATTCTTGTTTCTCCAAGTACCTTTTGATATCGTGGTACCATGGTTTATTGTCAAACTGCTCCTCGATTGTGAGACAATAAGCAGGCTCATCAAAGTGTCTGACCGTTATCCGTGGTTCATGGTTTGGCCAAGTCACCTTGAACATAGAGGAAAGCGTTGCTAATGCATCAGCCATTTGATTTTCTTCCCTTGGGATATGAGTAAAAGTGATTGTCTCAAACTCAGCCATTAACTCCAGTATAAGGTCTCGATATGGGATTAGCTTTGAATCTCGAGTATCCCATTCTTTATTGACTTGGTGGATTAACAGTGCTGAATCCCCGTACACCTCGAGTAGTTTAATCCTTAGATCGATTGCAACTTCTAACCCCAATATGCATGCTTCATATTCTGCAATGGTGTTGGTGCAGTCAAAGCATAGTCTCGCAGTGAAGGGTAAGTGTTGATTGTCGGGAGACGTCAAGACTGCCCCTATACCATGTCCTAGTGCATTTGAAGCGTCGTCGAACATAAGTGTCCATATTGCCCCTGGTTCAGGTCCTTCGTCGGGGCCTGGTATTTCGTAGCCCTTACCACCATGATATCTTCATCAGGGAAGTCGAACTTCATATACTGGTATTCTTCGAGGGGTTGATGAGCAAGATGTTCTGCCAGTACACTCCCTTTTATCGCCTTTTGGGTGACGTATTGTATGTCGTATTCTGACAATAACATTTGCCATCTTGCGATTCTACCCGTGAGAGCCTGTTTTTCGAACACGTATTTCAACGGATCCATCCTCGATATCAACCATGTGGAATGGTTCAGCATATATTGCCTTAGACGTTTGGAGGCCCATGCTAGGGCACAACATGTCTTTTCCAATGGTGAATATCGAGATTCGCAATCCGTGAATTTCTTGCTAAGGTAGTAAATAGTGTGTTCCTTTCTGCTAGTTTCATCCTGTTGCCCCAGTACACACCCCATAGACCTTTCGAGAACTGTGAGATACATGATCAGTGGTCTCCCCGGTACAGGAGGTAGGAGTATCGGTGGCTCTTGCAAGTAACTCTTTATAGTTTCGAAGGCTACTTGACAATCGTCATTCCACTTGATAGGTTGATCTTTCCTGAGCAGCTTGAATATAGGCTCACACGTAGCCGTTAGATGTGAAATAAACCTTAAGATGTAATTCAATCGACCCAAGAACCCTCGAACCTCTTTTTCCGTCCTTGGAACAGGCATTGCTTGTATAGCTTTTACCTTGTCGGGATCAACCTCTATGCCTCGTTGGCTCACAATGAATCCCAACAGATTTCCTGACCTTACACCAAATGTACACTTGTTCGGGTTTAACCTCAGCTTGAACTTCTTTAAACGCTCGAACAACTTCTGCAGGTGTGTGATATGCTCTTCTTCTGTGCAAGACTTGGCAATCATATCGTCTACATATACTTCGACCTCCTTGTGAATCATGTCATGGAACAGTGTGACCATGGCTCTTTGATATGTTGCCCCTGCGTTTCGAAACCCAAAAGGCATTACTTTGTAACAGAAGGTGCCCCAGGATGTCATGAAGGTTGTCTTCTCCATATCCTCGGGAGCCATTTTGATCTGATTATACCCGGAGAACCCATCCATAAAGGAAAACACCGAAGCTTGCGTTGTATTATCCACTAAGACATCTATGTGTGGTAGTGGAATGTCGTCTTTCAGACTTGCTTTGTTTAGATCCCTGTAATCCACACACATGCGTACCTTCCCGTCTTTCTTAGGAATTGGCACTATGTTGGCAATCCATGGTGGATAGTCAACAATAGCAAGAAACCCGACGTCGAACTGTTTGAGCACCTCTTCTCTGATTTTATTATCCATATCCAGTCGAACCCTTCTGCGCTTTTTGTCTGACCGGTGCACACCCTTCTTTGAGCGGTAACCTATGCACGACGATATCTGTATCCAATCCCGGCATGTCACGGTATGACCAAGCAAATATTTCTGCATCCTCGTGGAGGAGCTTGATTAGCGTTGCTTTCACGTCCTCATTCAGCGTTGCCCCAATCTTGATTTCCTTGGGTTCTTTGTCTGTACCCAAGTTTATGATTTCAATGGCCTCCTGAGGAGGGAGCATGCTTTTGGATTCTTTGTCCATTAACCTTGACAACTCTTCTGGAAGTTCATCGTCTTCCTCATCCCCTTCTTCGGACTGATTAGCGAGAGCCTCGAGTTTGTATAGAGTTTCAGCAGTATTGTTATCGGTAGTGTTAGAAGGTGATCTGCACACGTTTTATGTTTTGTTTTTAGTATGCAGATATGAATGTGCCTATTTTGTGCAAGAAATTTATTTGTCATTTTTGAAAGGAAAAGATTTAAATGCGAGAAAAGACAATGTTTCCGATACCAAATGCAAAGAAAATTTTATTAATAAACTTTTAAACTTGAAAGTAAATGGGGCCCTTACAAACCAACTCTATGCTTCGGGCGAGGCATGAGCGTTATTGTTTTTTCTTTATTTGAAAGGGAAATAAAACACACAAAAGCAAATTACTTCGAAATAAAACTATCTCCGGTATCTCCAGGCTTGTCCAATTCTGAAGTTGTTCTCCTGGTCTGACCCTTCGAATGAAATTGGACGTTCCCTCCTTAGAATCCTTGTTGGATACCATAGCCACATGTTCATACCCGCCTGTTATGAAAGTCTGCATAATCGGGGGAAATTGTTGTCCCTCCTTCACAGTGCTTGTGACCTTTGATGGTCGGTATCCTAGCCCTAGGCGATCCTTCTTCTCTAATATCTCTGGTACTTTGCCCCAGCCTTCTACATTCAAGTCTTGTAGATCTCTCCAGGATGTTACCGCCCTTCGCACTTTCTCCACAGGTAGTGTGACAGCGTTGCAATCTCCAATGCCTGGAATGCAGTCTCCAGTGCCCCTTCTCCAACCTCAATGCACTTGTATGAATCCAGGTTGCTGACAAATATATCTTATTCTCCGTTGATAGTCACTATGGAATTCCCATCCACAAATTTTATCTTCTGATGGAGGGTGGAGGTGACTGCCCCAGCTGCGTGAATCCAAGGACGCCCTAGTAGGCAGGTATAAGCTGGTTCAATCTCCATCACTTGGAAATTGATGCAGAAGGTATGAGGACCAACTATGACAGGAAGATCTACTTCTCCAAATACCGGACTCTGCGATCCATCAAAAGCTTTAACCACCAGACAACTTGGTCTAACCACAAGACCCTCCAAAGCTATTTTATCCAGTGTAGCCTTTGGCATCACATTTAATGATGAACCTGTGTCGATTAGAACTCTGGCCAGATGAGCCTTTCCACATTGTATAGAGATATGTAAGGCTTTATTGTGCGCCTTTCCCTATGGAGGTAACTCATGATCACTGAAACCCAGGCATGCCCCAGCAGTTAGATTAGCCACCATTCCGTCAAACTGATTGACTGTAATGTCTTTAGTTACATGGGCGGCATTCAGAATCTTCATTAAGGCGTCTCGGTGCCTCTCGGAGTGTACCAGCAATGATAGGAGTGATATTTTAGATGGTGTCTGTTGTAACTGATCCACCACCCTATAGTCGCTCTTCTTGATTAAAGCAAGAAACTCTTCAGCATCCATATTATTAGCTTCTTTATCCTTGGGCTCAGCCTCGTTATTTGGTCTCACAACAGCTTGATCACCAGATTGTGTCAAGTTTTCATTAGACGTTGGTTGCGCTTGTGCAGTTTTGAATATGCGACCACTACGGGTCATGCCCCCAGGCCCAACAATACTTGATACAGCAGTATTGGTATCAGAATTGTACTCCCATGGTACTGCTTTCATCTTGTCCAAAGGGTATGGTTCTTTGATCGGGATGATCCTAGTGTGCTCTTGCATAGGTATCATCAATGGTGGTCTAGAACACGGGATGATTAGTGGCTTTCTTGCCCCTTGAGCGGGTATTATTAATGGCTCGTTCCTATCCACCATAGCCACATACTCTTCCTCAGAATATTCTTTCAGCTGAATCAATCCTTGATCCATGAGTCTTTGCAGAGTGTCTTTAAAAGCCTCGTTGTGTTCTAAGACGAACCCCTTTATAAGTAGATACCTCTTAAGTGCATCTACGGGGGAGCTTCTTTGTTGAACCAACTCCTGCTCAGTAACGACCTCAATTGCATTGACTGCGCCATCATGGTGAGGCATAGGATTTGTTTTCACATTAGGTTTGTCAAAGGCGATTGCCCCTGACTCTATCAGATCCTGAACTATGTGTTTGAAAGCCCAGCATTTCTCCAAGGTGTGTCCGGGAGAATTCGCGTGAAATTCACATCTTTCATTAGCTTTATAATTGGGTATGACCTTGCCTGGAGGAGGAGGTGCCAATGATTTGATTTCTACCAAGGCCTCACTTATCAAATATCTCAGTATCTCCTTTTTAGAAGTAGGCAAAGGATCGAATCTCCTTTGATGACCTTGGAACCGGTTTTGTTGCGGTGGGAATGACATGGGAGGTCTAGTTTCCTGATGTACCACTGCATTAGTCTCCCCTTCCTTCTTCTTTGCGAAGGTGGGAGTGGACCTCTTTGACTGATAAGATCCAGATGATGCCCATTGTATCTTCCCATTTTTGATTCCGTTCTCGATCCTTTCACCGATAACCACTAAGTCTGAAAATCCTGAAGATACGCTTCCGACCATTTTGTCGTAGTATGGTCCTTGTAAAGTAGCCATGAACATGTCTACCAGCTCCTTCTCCAATAGGGGAGGTTGGACTCGGGAAGCCATTTCCCTCCACCTCTGGGCGTACTCTTTGAACGATTCCTCTTTCTTTTGTGACAAATTTTGGAGTTGCATCCGATTAGGTGCCATTTCCAAATTGTACTTGTATTGCTTCAGGAACGTATTAGCAAGGTCATTCCAGCTTCGGATATAGGACTTCTCTAGTTGCATGTACCAGTCAACAGACGCTTCGCTTAAGCTATCTTGGAAAAAATGAATCATCAGCTTTTGATCATGAGCATATGCAGCCATTTTTTGCACATACATGCGCAAGTGATTCCTTGGACACGTGAGCCCTTTGTACTTTTCAAATTTTGGAACCTTGAACTTTTATGGAATAATCAGATATGGGACTAAACTCATTTCAAAGGTGTCCACATCGAAGGCATCATACCCTTCTACAACTTTTAATCTCTCTTCCAACGCCTTGATTTGTCCACTATCCTTAGAATCCTCCCCAATGTTAGTGGAAGTCAGCTTGGGTTGAGGGACTTGGTTTGTGTCATCAGTGTCCCCATATTGTAGATCCAAGTAGTCTTCATCCCTAAGAGGATTGTTGACAGGAATGCGAACTGTGCGAGATGTCCCTTCCTTCTGAGCAGCAGGAATAAATCCTTCTTGAGAGGCTTCTCCCTCTTCATGGGTCGTAGAGACCTTCTTAAAGGAGTGAGCCTTTGTCTTGTGAGGGTCATGGCCTTGAACATATCCTAACAATGGGTTGCCATCGTTCGGTATCTCCTCATACTGGTCTTGAACTTCCTTAGCCTTGTCCTGCTTATCCTTGAGATCTTTCATAAAACTCCGCATTTGGGTCATTCCTCCTTTGAGATCCTCAACAGTGCCTTTCAGTTGGGTCATTTCCTCACGAAGGGCAGCTTGGTTTTGCTCTAGTTGTTCCATCGCTTTCTTCTTTTGAGCTCTTGTTTGGTAGGGCGGTATGGTTGTAATGGCGTGACTGGAGATAAAGACAGTTTTTTTCTTTTAGTGTTTGCAAAAAAATAAAATGATATGCGTGCTATGAATGCTATGTTTATGCTATGCCCATGTCTTATCCACAGCCTTACTATAATATATTTATAAATATATATATGTATTTATATATATATATATATATATATATTATTTTTCCTTTCTTTTTTTTTTAAAACTCCCTTCTTTTTTTTTATAATCCTTTTTGGTGAATATTGCGAAGAAATTTGAATAATGCGAAAATAAACACACTTTATTAATTTAAAATACTTTAAAGAAAGTACAAATTAAATTGTTCAACATTGCGGAAGGAAATAAACACCAATAGAAATAAAACTTTTAAAATAAAAAAAGAAAAAAACTAAGAACGCCTATGAATATCCTCCTTGAATTTGTCCACCATGTCTCTACAAAGCTCCATAAATTCTTTCACCGCTTCGGGAAGGATGATGGGAGAAGACTCTGCTCTTTCCAAACTCTTCGGGATGTCTAGGATTAAATCATTGCACAAATAGACTAGCTTGTCATAATTCTCACGACACTTCTCATATTCTTCAAGCATCTTGGGAACCATGCTCACATGCTCATTTGCAGTAGAAACAATTGTGTATTGTCTTTTCCAATAATCCCCTTCATCCCTTGCCGCTTCATATATCTCCCTTTGCCTTATGAATACTTTCCTAAGCGATGCCATAGCTTGAAGTGCTCTATTGTACTCACCGGTGCGCTGTAAAAGTGCCTCCTCCGTAGTTAATCTCCTTGTGCGTTCTTCTTGTCCAGAATTGCGAGCTTCTTGAAGATCAAATTTGAGATTCCTTATTTCTACCTCTTGATCTTTAGTTCTATCCGTTAATTCAAAGACTACGGCCTCTAGATTTTTCTCGGATTCCGCTTTGTCATGGGAAGCTTTTTCATAACGCCTCCTCCACCTTGCAATTTCTATACCCGCTTGTTCCAACCTTCCATTATGTGCAATTAAATCAAAGTTGGCACTTAGGACTCCTTCGTTTGCACGCTTTCTTTTATTCCTTTGTCTATCATTCTCTTCCTTAGCGGCTTGAAGCTCTTGGCTCTTCTCCTTAAGATCGAAGCGTAGTTGGCTTTTTTCGTTGGAAAGTCGATGTATGTCAAGCTCTAATTTTTCCTTTTCCTTACGGGACGCCTCTAGGGCAGCCTTGATTCCTTCTATCTCTTCGATGGATAGAGAAACAGGATTAGGAGAATCGGGCTTGTACGTGGGATCCACAACAAAAGGAAGCAAAATCTTTCCAACCCTCTCTTGAACCCATTTAGTGTAAGGTTCCTTAGCAACAACATTCTTCGGCCCATAGTTCTTTGTTTGAACATGCTTCCAAGCTTGAATTATTTTCTTTAATGTTCTTGGATCTCCTTTCCCATTGTCATGCAAAATTAACCCTTCCACTTGTTGATCGGAAGGCTCACAATCCATAGAATGACCCAATTGGCGCAATGCTAACACGGGGTTGTAATTAATGCAACCTAAAGTTCCCATTAAAGGCACATTGTTGAATTCCCCACATTTATAAATAATTCTCTCAAAATTTAATTTCCTTGCAAACCAAAAGATAGAATCCGCCTTGAGAGCTCTTAGTTTTTGAGACCATTCATGCCTAGTCAAGTCTTTGATTAAATAGCTAGCCTTGTAAAGATGAGAAGTCAACCAATAGTACAATAAATGAACACAATAGGATATCGCTCCCTTTTCTTTTCATATCGATCATGGATAGTATAATAAATATTAGCAAGAATAGTAGGAGTTGGATCCTCATTTGAATTTTTGAAAGAGGTAAAAACATGAATAGCAGCATCATCAACATACTCCGCCTTGTTTGGCAATAAAACAACACCAAAAATCAAAAGAGCTAAAAAATGTCCACAAATATCCCATTGTTTCTTTTGAGCATAAGACATAGCTTGAGCTTCTAAATAAGTTCTTTTAATTCCTTGTATTTTACCATCAGTCTTGTGATTAGCTTCTAAATCTGCAGCGGGCACTTCCAAAGCTTTGGCCAAATCAGAAATCTCAACTCTTTTACCAGCACCTGTATAGAATTCTTTTTTAACCCTTGAAAACCCAAGCATAGCATCCATCTCCTCCAAGGTAGGAGCTAACTGAAA
Source organism: Vicia villosa (assembly GCF_029867415.1). Lineage (NCBI taxonomy): Eukaryota > Viridiplantae > Streptophyta > Magnoliopsida > Fabales > Fabaceae > Vicia > Vicia villosa. The sequence continues at coordinate 93,577,015 of NC_081184.1, read as the reverse complement.
ATCCTGAAAAGTGAGACATCTAAGCGGTGGATCATAGAACTGGATCAAAGCGGTGATTGCTTCTTCTTGAACCTTAACCTTGAGCAAGTCCAGAATATCACTATAACGGCCCTCAAACCTGTTCAAAGCAGTTGATGACATTTTATCCCTAATATTTCTCAATTTCTTGATGTCAGGCACTGAGACGGTAAGGTGGACAATAGGCTTCTTAGCATTCATTTTCCTGAATATTCACCAAAAAGAATTATTATTATTTTTTATTCTTTTTTTTCTTCTTTTTTTTTTACCTGCGGATAAGACATGATAAAAAAATGCATATGATGTATGATGCATGCAAATAGTTATACACACAAAAAAACATAATATAATAATAATAATGAGCACATATTCAACATATAATCACATAGGCTCTAGGTTCATAGGTTCGACGTAACGGCTCGGGAGCCTACCCTTCCCATTGGTATGTTCTAGAAGGTCTCATGGGGTCGTTCGTAGCCGCCGAGACTTTTTGTCTCTTAGGATTTTAGAACAACTCATTTATCCATGAGGTTCGAGTTTTAGGGGTAGGTTCTTAGAGAGATCAGCCAAATACCAAGTCCAGCCCTCAACAAGGTCAAGCCTCGTATCAGATCTTTCCGGATATTCAACCCACTCTGAGTGGAATTATAATAAGACTCGTAGGCGATGTAATTCCCCTCTGGTCTTAAATATAATTCCCACGCTTAGATTTAACGGCAATTTATATACAACCCAAAATTTACAGTAAAACAAGTAAGCATTTAAATAAACATTTATTTAAATTACTATGAAAGTTACTGTAAATAAAAACCGTAAATAAATAGATAAATTAAATTAAATTTAAATATTTATAAGAACCTGATCCCCAAATCCTGCCATTTGTAGCTCCAAAAAATGCAGTACAACAACAAATATTAACGTAGACAAATATTCATTTAAATTGTCGTAAATAATGATTGTAAATGGAAATTGTAAATAAATAAATAAATAAATAAATAAATAAATATTTAGATAGAAATAAAAAAAACCCTAAATCCTAATCCAAAACCCTAATTTTGGCAAATAAGCCAAACCCTAAAAATTCGCCAAAAAACCTAAAAAATTAGCCAAAACCTAAACCCTGTCAAAACTAGGAGCACAATAATTCACCATGTTAAGTTATCCCCAGCAGAGTCGCCAGCTTAGCAACCTGCCCTAAAATTGAAGGTTTAGAGTCGCCACCTATTCTGAAGGGCGAATAGGAAACCCTACGACGTTAAGAGATTCGGGGTAAGTTATTATAATCAGGTCGTGGGAAGGTGTTAGGCACCCTTAACCCTTTCCTAAGGTTTGTATCTAAGGTTAAGACTTATGGCTAAAATATTTAGGATAATAGCTAAAGAAGTGAAAAGGGCAAAATTGAGATTTGAAGTGAATTGAGATTTTAGGGAGGGGGACTCGCCTTGGTTATCCAAGTGCCTACGTATCTCCTTATGGAGAATCAGAGTCAACGTAGTTCGGGCACAGGGTTGTACGCCTTAGAATTGGAATTTTGTGGTTTGAAATTGTTTAAAGGCTTTTTGAGTTGCCTATCGTAGTTTTGAATTTGATTTGAAGATGAAAAAAATTTTGAGGTTTGGCATACAACCCTGATTTGATATGTCACCGTTAGATGCGATGACCAATATATTTGGTCAGTATAGCTAATAGATTAATGGGGCATTGCTGGTTACTCAGATCGATAGATTCGATCGTCGCGGGCAGCAAATTAAATGTGTTTTAAATTTTATGTATTTTTTATCTCTCGTCTAATGCGACTAATAGCTTTAGTCGGGTCGAGGAGAGAATTAGTAAGAATTAATTAAATTATTATTCACAAATAAATTAAATTAATCAAAATTATTCCTCGCCTAATGCGACTAATAGGTATAGTCGGTTCGGGGAGAAAATTAGCTTTGAATTACCAAGAAAAGAGTAATTAAACAATTAAACCCTTTTTTACAAAAATCAATTAATTAAAAATTATACATTTTTTTCTATGTTGTGTGGGGGTGTAGATTGTTAAAGTTAGTGATTAAGGGTGTGGATATCAAAGGGCCAGGCCCATTAGTATTTTAGATCCGTTAGGATCCTATGCGACGCAGGTGCACGCGCTGGAGTGTGTTACAGGGTAAGAGACGTTAGATCTGGACCTAAGTTGATCGGATGGTCTGCATACGCGTGTGATAAGGGAATACAATATGGAAGGCACACTGGATCATGTCCAGTGATGCTGCCAAGTGGCCATGAGAGGCCAAATGGCATTGATCTAACGGCGAGGGAAAATCGGATCCATCAAAGCAAAAGAGAGGAGGGATTTTCATTTTTCCAGATCCACTCTCTCTCTTTCTCATTATCTCTCTCAAGCTCTCTCTCTCTCTCTCTCTAAAGCCCTCTCTCAATAACACATGCCCAGAAAACACCCCACCCCACCATGAGCCACCCTTAGCCCCACCGCAAAACCCAGTTCCTGATGAAGATTCCGACGAATCTTCATCGTCCCCACCCCAAACATTCATACCCGAATTCAGTTATTACCCGGATCGATGAAGATCTTCATCCCCTCCACCCCCACGTTCATACAAACCCAGATTTCAACAACATAAACAACAAAAAAACTTCCAGAATGCAAATCGATAACGCAAACACACATGCAAATTGGAAACACCAAATCAAAACCTAAAGCTAAGTTCAAATCTCAGTTACCTTTTATCTTCAATTTTTGGATCGTGTATGCTCCCACTCGCTAATCTCTTGTTCTCTCTCTTTTCGCAGGTTCGAAGATGAAGGTGAAGCTTCTGTTCGCGGCCAAGAACTTTAGGGTTTCTCCAAATTTCTCCGAATGCCTTTTCTTTTCTTCTCCTTTTTCTTTTATAAGTTTAGGGTTTCGATTTGTTAGGAAATATTAGATTAGATTGATTAGGTTTTCATTTGTTTTCCGGATTTGATTTTGTAATTATCATTGATTGATATAAATAAAATCTTTTATTTGATTTAAGTTTGATTTGATTTCCGATTTAGTTATTATTTGATTGTGTTTGATTCAATCTGAAGATTTGATTAAGCTTGGGCCTGGGCGAAAATGGGAGCTAGGGTTTGTGTGTTTGTTTACGGTGATTTCCGGTAAACAACCGCTAGTCTTCCAAACTATAATAAATATGATTTGGTTACTCGCAGGATCGACTAGATTGATCCTAGGACACATAGTCAAAAAGATTGTTATCAATGTTCATTCGAACCATATTCATGATTCGTCTTCGTCAATAAGCGTTGCTCGATTAAAGAACAAGTAATCTTGATAATCACTTTGTTATATGTAAGTATGATTTTGATGAAAAGATAAGTAACATAACATATGAAACTAAAAGGACTGTTAAAACGTAAAGAATCTTAGAATGCAGGAACGTTAAAAGACTTTGAAAATAAATGACATGAAAGTAATTCGAAAGTAAATGATATTAAAGTAATTCGAAAGTAAATGACATTAAAGTAAAGATACAGAAATGTAAATGGCAAGAAGTAAATGGAATGCAGTAATTCTGAAAGATATTCGAAAACGAAAGATAATACACATGTATTAAAGTGGTGGTGTCATACGTACATTTTCTCAGCGAACTCTTTCTCTTAACGCTTGATACTTGAGTAAATATGTGAGTGATTTGTACAAAATGAACACACAGAATCCTAACATTAAGACTCCTATTTATACTAGTTTCGACCTTAACGGTCCTACACTAATCTGCTGCCACGTCTCTCATAAGAACTTCCAGCGACGCCATCTATTACTTGGACAGTTACGAAACCGTCTTCGAATTTCAAATCTTCCCGCCTGAGTCCGTCTTCGACGCGTGGCAATGTATTAAAAACACTACGAAAACACGCTAAGTAGTAATACTTGAATATATTTATAAATTTTGTCTAAGTCCCCGAAGACACATACTTTCGCTAGCTTTCAGTATTCATTATCTTCATAACGAACTTAGAATTCTCGAAGCATGGCCATCAGTAGCCATTCTTTTATTTTTAAGGGATGGCCATCAGTAACCATCTTTCCTTCGATTTTCCACTTCTTCGAAGGACAAATATCACAAAACGAAATCTTCAGCTAACAAATTGCCCCCAATAAATGCCTGTTTCGAAAATCAACAGAAATAGGCGTTTCTTGTCATCATAAGATTTCGTTTCTTATTGATCTTTGAGAGTTCCAAGACTGCTGATTAACGTCATAATCATTGATGACCCTGTTCCCGAAACGTCTTGTCATTTTCAAAGATGTCTTCTCATAACTTACATTCCCACGTTTTTGACCTTACTTCTTGATCATTACTCCTACATACTAGGAGTGAAGCCAATTTATTCAACCACCGTCGGATTAAATCACCAGCCGCCACGTGTTCTTTGGGTTTTAACCAAAAGATTTAAAAAGAGTTTTCGTTAAACCTTTAAATACTTGGTCTTGCACTTCTATACAACCTTTCATTCCTATTTCTTCATCTTCTTCAACAGAAAAACCAACATCCTCAATCTTTTCAAAATTTTGCTTTCTTAATCAAAATCTCTCTATGGCTTCATCTTCAAATGTTCTTCAACCTGTTCTGAAGCTCCAATCAGCAACACGGTCTGGGGAACAAGAGCACATTCCAAACCCTAACACCGAAGAAGTACGCGCTATTTATGCTTCCCAGGTAATCATTCCCTTTGAACTTTCTGGAAAATCTCTTGCTTTTATGGGTCCGTTACCAGGTGAAAATATTTCATCTCTGAATAGATTCTTCCCTGCTTATTACAAGACTAGACCATTAGTTAGCAAAACTAAGATAGATGAAGATGGTTGTTCTCCCTCAGGAAAATCTGCTAACATTGAAGAAACTTCAACTGTAACCCCTTTGGCTTTGACGAAAATTAGGTTAAACTATATGACCAACGTTGTAAAAGTGTTTAGGTCAATTCCCTTAGCCAAAGATCCTGATTTGTACTATGCCTGGTTAGAAAAAGTAGAGAAACAGAAAGAATCCTTCTGGAAATCGTTAGGAATATACGATTTGATTCAACTGTCAAAAACAGACCTAGAATATAACCAACCCATGCTAGTAGCAGCGGTTCACTTTTGGGATGCTTCTCACAACACTTTCCATCTCCCATGCGGAATGGTTACCCCCACTCTTTTCGATGTGGCTGCGATTACAGGACTTCGACCAACTGGCGAAACTTTCGATCCCAATGAGATGGATACTGATACTATTGGTTTTAATGACTCGATAGTCACTTATACTGCATTCATCCAGAAGCACCATATCACCACCGAAACGGCAGTATCCGATGAAGAGCATATTGCTTTCTTAGCGCTATGGCTCTCACGATGTGCCTTCTGCTCAAGATCCATACAAGTTGCAAAGAGATACCTTTGCATGGCTAATCAGTTGCATGCTGGAAAAAAGCTCAACCTCAGCCAACTGCTTCTAGGGTTTCTTTATGAAAACCTCAGCGAAGCTGCAAACCTTACTAAGAATTACAAATCCGGTACTTTGCTTTATGCTGGTCCTTTCTGGCTATTGCAACTGTGGCTTAACGCTACATTCGAAACTCATCATCCCTTTCGAGGAAACGTCAATGAGGAAGATAGCAAAATCAAGAATCGAACTATAGAAGGGACCAGGTTAGCTTACCTGACTCCGAAAGAAGAAACTGGGAAGCTTCGTGAACACTTTCTGGCGTATTCAATGATGTTTGCCCAGCGTAATCAGTTCGATCCTTCTATGGCCCCGTTTGTACACAGAAGAATAGGTCCCGAATGGTTTACTAAAAAATTCCCATCAACATCTCAGGATCAACAAACTGAGTCTATGGAAATTTGGACAGCCTTTCTGACTCCAAGGTTATTCTCTCACCGTCTTCGACCATCAAAAGGTCAATGTATTCTCGTGTGCTATCAACCAAATTTGGTCTCGAGACAGTTTGGGTTGGTTCAAATAAAACCCAAGTGCTTATATGAGAAAAGGAGCCATATGTGTTTCCATACCTTGTACTTGACTGAAGGAGAATGTGAAACAAAAATCAACAAATATGTTGGCACCACCGATTTTTCTCCTGTTCCTTTCGAACCTGCTTTTTACTCTACACTAGATTTTCACCAATGGTGGACGGATTATTATAGCTCCCAAATCTTTGATGGCGATAGTCTTGCTCAAGAACTAACTGCAGCTTTTGCTGATGTGCAGGAGAATTTTCACAAAGGTACTTCAACTCATATTAAAGAAATCCAAGCTTTTCAAAAATTCTTTGAAACTATCTACAGGCCTGATGATCTTAGTCGGACCGTTCGTGAGGCTGCAGTCATTTTGCGCGAAAAGTTTTCCGCCAAACTGGATAAGTTGAAATTGCCCTCGTATGTTCGACCAGAACTATGTTATGAAGTGGCTTTCAAACTTAATCCTCCAAAATTCCCTCCACTGCCAAGTGCGGATTTTGGTGTGGCTTTGAGCCCTCCTTTTCCAAATTGGTTTGTGTGTGGCAACGTTCTAAAAGACCTTCAAAACAGTACTAAAAAACGCGCCGAACGAGTGGTTCCGACTAAGCATACCTTGGATACTTTCAAAGGACATCTACATATAGACCTTGAACATGTTCGTGTCTTGACTCCAATACCTGAAGGTTTGGATTCAGACAATCTTTTCGACTGACTTTTCTTTTCTTTGCTAATATACTGATTTCAGTTTCAACTACAGCTGTTGCACGAAGGAGGAAGATTAAGGAAGCTCCTGCCCAAAAGGATTCTGGGACATCTAAGAGCAACAAACCAAGTGAGAGTGACTCCATCGTCACTGACAAGAAGCCCACGGTACATACCCATCTCATATTCTTAATCTTGTACAATCTGTGAGTAGTACTTGTTGCACCCCAAAATTTGCCCATCTTAATTTATTTATAATTGGCGTATAATTATCAACCATCCGCATACCATCCATTAGATCATCTAACTCATGCATCATTAATCAATAGCTTAGCACATAGATCAAGGATATCATTGATTAGGGTTTCTCCATTCAAGTGCTATTCAAAGCGTTCCATCATTTGGGCTATTTAAACCAAGAGGTTTTTCTTTTGACTAAAGTGAGGATCATCAAGACATTAGGTGTCTAAAGGTTCAATTTGAAGTTAAGGTTTCTTTAAGACGCAAATATAATTTATCCATTAGTTTGGAAGCATTCTCCTATGAAAATCGAAGAATTGGCAAGAGATATTTCAAAAGGGTATTTATCAAGATTTTATGACCTTACTCAAGTGTTATGCATGTTTGTCCATAAGGAAGATATTCCCATTAAAAGTTCATTACAAAGGTCAACATTCTCCAAAGAAACCCAACATACATTACAATTGAAGATTACAAAAATACACATTATTTACAAGTTCAAGAGTTCATCACATCATATTTCACAATTCAAATTCCATTACAAAAAATCCAAAAAATTTCATGACATACCCAAAGGTCTAAATGTCTATCATTCTTGTTTAAACACACATCTACAAGTATCTATACTCCACAAGAGTACACCATTCTAACTCTTTACATTATGTACAAAAAAGGAATATAAACCTAGATAGCTAATGTTTTTACTTCCAAGCTTCCCCATCTCTTCTAGAATCCTTCAATTCCAATGCCATATCATGCTATGCCTCATACATGACCACATACACCAAGCTCCTTCTTCAAACCACCAAACCTGTTACAAAGCATTCCAAAAATTCAGAACAACAAATACTAAACACTCAGCCCTGCACAATCATAATACCATTCATCCATATATTTTTACCAAATTCAGACCCAATGCATATTCATACCAGAATTTCTAAACCCTTCCAAATGTTTTCATAACCAACTAACTGAAACTAACGGTCAGTTATAACCTATAACAGAAACTAACTTTTTATAACCTTCAACCACCTAACCGATTCAGTTATAATTCACTAACAGAATCAACTAACTTCCTAACATTCATAACTAACCTAAACCACCTCTAACCACCTATATAACAGTTTCTAACTACCAAACTTTGAACCAATGTAACTAACCAACAGTTTTAACATTCCCTAACTGATTTCAACAACCTCAACCAACCTCTAACAGAATTCAACTGAATCATAACAGAAAAGAGATGAGGACTAACCTATATAATCTTCAGCCTCCACCACTTCTGGCTTCTTCACACTCTTCTCCACCATTTGTTTCTCTGTTTCCATCTCCTCCACGATTTTTCACTTCTCACCCTTCATCATCCACTTCATTCATCTTCAACTCTCCACTCTGCAACTTCTTCATCACTTTTCAACCACTCTTCACACACTTCATCTCAGAACATTCATCATCTTCACCATTCCTCAACCTTCAATCTCTCACTCTTCATCGCCTTCACCTTCAACATTCAACTTCACTCACCTTCTTCAATCACCATCTCTGTTCTCGATTCACTCTCTATCATTTCTCCATAATCTCCACTTTATCCCCACGCTCCATTCCTCCAATTCTCTGAGTTTTCTCTGCAAACAATATCAGCAAACAGCAACAACGTGTCGCCATCACGAGTTGAGAAACAGAAAATGCAGAAGGAGAGGAAGAAAACGGAATCGAAGCTTACCGGTTCTTGAAGCTTTCTCTGGATTTCTCATCACCACCTCGACTACATGGATCTTTGAAGGAAGCTCGGCCATAGATCTTCACCACGGTCAAAATCCAAACAAGATTATTTCTCAGTCGAATCGAGGCTTCAGACATCATTCATCCTCGTCAAGATTATTGGAGCAGCCGTTGAGTCTTCCTGAAGAACCTATTGCGCGGAGAGAGCGAATCCGAGATTGAGTCGAAAGACGGTACGATAGGGTAAGGCTGAGAGTGGAGGTTTCCGTTGCGCTTTCTTGCTCATGACAGAGAGGAAGAGAAGAACCTCGTCGGAGAGGGCGATATCGCCGCCGCTTTGAGTGAGTAAGGACGAAGAAAGCTCAATCGGTACACAAGATCAACCCTAATTTCCTCTTTCAATTATCTTGTTTTATTGTTTTAATTGTTTTTTATTTTAATAATTAATCTGAAATCTGATGGATCACAAATCTCCCTTGGGCCTGATTGCTACAAAAACCTTCCACTGAGCCCGTGTACTCCCCTTTTTCTTTGCATACAAAAATCTGTTTGGGGCCAGTTCTCTGGGCCCTGCGCCTTGTTCCTGGTAACCACACCCCTATCTTCAATTCTCACCCCCTGTTTACATCTTTATTTTAGATTTTAATTAGATTTTTTGTCACTTCTTTTAGTAATAAAAATGCTGACTTTTCTTATTGTTTTAGACCTTTAATACATATTTTGTCATATAAAACTAATCATAAAAAATAATAGTAATTAGGCTATTTTCTTTTAGTCTTTTTGCTTGAATTAGAACTTATTTTTTTCATAAAAAATCATAAAAATAGTAGTATTTTTTAGTCCACTTTTGTACTATATTCATGACTTGGCAATATATGCTTGTGAGTAATTTTGTGCTATTATACGATTGTCATTTTTTTCTACTTAGTGCTTTATTTTTCATGTTTCTTTTAACCCTAACCTTAGGTAGAAACCATGATAACATTAGGTAGAAATCCCCTTCATACTTAGGCTAGTTTCTTTTCCTTTTCAACTTTAAAGCATCTAACAACTATCCAAATTAAATCCCCATAAAAAAATACAAAGAAAACACTTAAAACACTAATAATCAAAGTGAAAATTCTTAAAAAAGGGAATGGAAGCTTGAACATCCCTTGCTTAAGGGAATGTTCGAGTGCTTGGATCTCCCTTGCTTAAGGGTACCATTCAGGCGTAAGTTCCCAACTTCTAAAAAACACCAACCAAAGAGTAACTCGAGTTTCCCTTGCTTAAGGGATTTCCTCGAAACGCTCAAACTCTCTTCTCTATCTCGCCTCCGAGGCATTCTTTAATCGGACACGTTATTTCCGCTCCATTCCCAGCTTAAGACTCCAGAGGTCGAGCAGCGGAGTGCGTATGTAACTGTTCAACTAAAAAACACAAAAACAAACAAAAACTAAAGAGCCGAACTACGGCGCTCTGATTCCTGAAAAGGATACGTAGGCATTGGGTCGCGGGGCCTAAGCGAGCACAATTATTTATAAACCTTATTTTCCCCGTGTTTCTTGTTCTTTCATTTGCATGCATTCCCTTAGTAATTAAGCTTTAGATAGTACACACCCTTTAGATAGCAACAAACATAGGTGGATACCATCGAGTACGATGGGCGTGAGGGGTGCTAGTACCTTCCCCTTGCGTAACCGACTCCCGTACCCTATCTCTGGTCGAAAGACCTCGTTCTTATTCATCTTAGGTTTCCTGATATTCCTTTCCCTCTTTGGGATAAATATATTGGTGGCGACTCTGTTCATTTTCGCGAGCGTGCGACAGCTGGCGACTCTGCTGGGGACCCTAAGCAAGTCGATCCTCGCCTTTGTTTGTTTGTTTGTTTTTTGGGTGTGCTTATATATTACTTATGCTTCGCTTCATTTATTTTATGCTTGCATATCATGACTATTTTCTGCTTGCATTCTGGACTATATTATGGGTCCCCGTGGGGGCCACATATTTTTCTGCTTTGTTTTGCAGGTGGGGGGTTTTTGTAAGGTAAAAGGCCCACTACCCAGGCCAGTGACACATAGGATTAGCGTGGACGCTCATGTTGACTCCCGTAGCGCTTGCTATGATCGAGCTTGACATGGGGTACCACAACTGGGCGAGGTTCTTTCATGGAACACTGTGTCTGGCACGCTTGTTGCCTCAAACACTTTGTACCCCATGGGAACTGTAGACCCTGGTGACCATTAGGGACCACTTGTCCGTGTCTAGACTACATACCTGTGAGACTGGGGTGGGACAGGAAACTTGACCTTCATCATACCCGGATTTCTGCTATTCAATAAAAGGCGTCGAACCTTTGATCCTAGAACATTTGACTTATAGAGAAGTTCTACATCAGTTATCTCTCGGAATCAACGCCGAACCTCTGAATCTGGAAGGTTCGACCTTATTTGACTTATGCAAGGGTTATCTATCAGAATCAACGTCGAACCTCTAAATCTGGAGGGTTCGACCATCTTCGACTTATGCACAAGCTATTTATTCAGAAAGCAACGTCGAACCTCTGAATCTGGAGGATTCGACCATATCTTATTGACCATGAGAAGATACTATCCAAGAGGCCTTGATCCTTGATCCTGATTTATGCTGCATTCGCATCATCATTAACATTTTGCATTCATACATTTGCATCCATGGTTACCAAGACTCTTACTTCCTACCTCTCCATCAAATCAGACAAGACGATTCCTCGACGCCAATATCTGACAAGAGCTCACAGAAGAAGAATCATGGGGAATTACAAATAAGATCAAGCTACCATCAGAAAACTCCATGCCCCCTAAAGGGGGCACCTCCCACCAATGGAGCCTGAAGATTTTGTGTTTGTCAAGGAACATCTCATTTGCATTAGAATAAGGCCAAGCTTGCCATTGTATAGATTTCTCTAGTATTTTCAATTGTACTATTTTCGTTGTTATCAATTACTTCTCATTGTAAGAAACTCATTCTGTTTGAATAAATAAAAATAATGCAATATACATGTTTTTCTCAAATCATTTCATCTTTGTCATTATGTTCATTGATACTTCACTCATTTGTCTTAAGCAACTAAAAAAGGAGAATGATGAAAAATCAAAAACACATGAATCACTAATTGTATGCTTTTGGAACACAGATCCTGCTGACGATGTATAGGCATTGTTTCAATTCCTAAACACCGGAGTTATAAGGGAGTGAAACCCTCGTCAACCCCTTTGAGCCTAAGGAGTAGTAGTTTCTTTTCAAAAATGAACCCTCAATCTTAACCAGGGGCAGGGTAGTCTTCAGTTAGTGCGACCGAGCGCTCAACTTTCAGGTATACCATCAGAGGACCAATCATATCTCTCACAACAAAAAAAGAAGAGCACAATCCATAATGGATGTCTCCCATTCACTAAGAAGAAGGCAGTCACAACCTTTTCATCAAGTCAATCACCAAAGTCATACAACTTGTTCCCGAACGAGACACAAAAAGAAAAAAAGAAAGTATGAATCATGATAAAAAAAAAACAATAGCCCGCTAAGTCAAAAGAAAAAAGAAAAGATTTGAAGCAATTGACTTAGGCAAAAATTAGGGCATATCCCGCTGGACAACGAAAACCAAATTCAAAAGAAACTTTTTGTCCAGGCAAAAGTTAGGGATAGAAAAAGGCAAAAGCAAAAGAAGAATCCTCAGAGGGACAAGTTGTTGTGACCATCAATGAAAGCACCAAAGGGTGACTTCCACCTCCATCAAAGCCATAAAAGATCCTTCCTGAAAGGCGGATACTCGTGTCAAACTAACTGAACGTAAGACTGGAGAACATCACGAAGAAGGGTGGGTTAAGTAGAACTTGAGCCTTTATCCTTTGTTTCTTAAACCATGAACCCGACCATGTTACAACCCTCAAAAGTCCTAATTGAAGCAGGGTTCGTTCCGAAAGCATACAAACTGTAAAATCATGTCAAAACTGACTCCTATTGTTGCTGTGTCCTTTGCGTTAGTATCAGTACAACATTTTGACAAATAAAACCTTTCTTTTAGATTAACATGTGCATTGCATTCTCATTATCTTTTTCAAAACAGAATTGTCTCTAATTCGAAAGTAAGTACTTGATACCAAGGAAAGTTCAACATTGAAATTCCATCGAGTACTCTTACAAAGGCAAATATTGGTCGTCCGCTGAGCAAATATCCAAAGAATCCATTAGGTGGAAGAGTTCCTTTCAATCTGGGGCATCCATTCCATGATCTATATTGGGGCAGACCATCGCAAATCTCCATGATTCAAGCTTTATCAAAGTTCTATCTCAAGAGATCATACACGCTGGGGCAAGCTAGTAACAATTCATCTCTTCATCTTCAATCAAGTGTCAGATATCGATATAGGTGTTGACGAGTCAAGCTAAACATCTCACCTCCACAGATTCTATCCTTCAAGCAACAACCTTTCCGCAAGGGCATCCTCCATCCATTCCTGGTACCTTGGAAACAAATCATTCCGTTCATAGTCATGCATGCATCATGCATATCATTGCATTCTCATTGACATTTCTCCCACAATAATACGATCATCAATAAAGCAGGGGCATCCACCTCACCTTGATTTTCAAACAGAGTTTCTGAACTCCACCTAATCTATTACCCGCACAAAAGCAGAAACCCCGATCAATTAATCAGTACACTGCATATAGAATTCATTGCATTGCATCTCCAGAAGTGCATAAAACAAATCAAACATTGCATATGAAGCATAAGCCAAGTTACTCATCAGATGGGTTCCCTACAAGCATTCAATTGATATCCACTGGATCACTCAGAGTTACTATTGTGGTGTCATCTCCCAAAGTCAACCATGTTCACCTTTCTTCAACCCAGAGTTGATGTTTTTGTGTTCAACCCAGAGTTGATTTTCCTTCTATCTTTAACCCCGAGTTAATTATATTTCCCACTCAGCCCAGAGTTGACGGTTATCATTTGTCTCTTCCCACTCAACCCAGAGTTGACGGTCATCATTTGTCTTTCCCACTCAACCCAGAGTTGACGGTTATTCCTTGTTAATTTCTTTTCCCACTCAACCCAGAGTTGACGGTTATCTTTTGTCTCTTTCCCCACTCAACCCAGAGTTGACGGTCATCATTTGTCTTTCCCACTCAACCCAGAGTTGACGGTTATTCCTTGTTAATTTCTTTTCCCACTCAACCCAGAGTTGACGGTTATCTTTTATGGCTTTGATGGAGGTGGAAGTCACCCTTTGGTGCTTTCATTGATGGTCACAACAACTTGTCCCTCTGAGGATTCTTCTTTTGCTTTTGCCTTTTTCTATCCCTAACTTTTGCCTGGACAAAAAGTTTCTTTTGAATTTGGTTTTCGTTGTCCAGCGGGATATGCCCTAATTTTTGCCTAAGTCAATTGCTTCAAAGCTTTTCTTTTTTCTTTTGAGTTAGCGGGCTATTGTTTTTTTTTTTTATCATGATTCATACTTTCTTTTTTTCTTTTTGTGTCTCGTTCGGGAACAAGTTGTATGACTTTGGTGATTGACTTGATGAAAAGGTTGTGACTGCCTTCTTCTTAGTGAATGGGAGACATCCATTATGGATTGTGCTCTTCTTTTTTTGTTGTGAGAGATATGATTGGTCCTCTGATGGAATACCTGAAAGTTGAGCGCTCGGTCGCACTAACTGAAGACTACCCTGCCCCTGGTTAAGATTGAGGGTTCATTTTTGAAAAGAAACTACTACTCCTTAGGCTCAAAGGGGTTGACGAGGGTTTCACTCCCTTATAACTCCGGTGTTTAGGAATTGAAACAATGCCTATACATCGTCAGCAGGATCTGTGTTCCAAAAGCATACAATTAGTGATTCATGTGTTTTTGATTTTTCACCATTCTCCTTTTTTAGTTGCTTAAGACAAATGAGTGAAGTATCAATGAACATAATGACAAAGATGAAATGATTTGAGAAAAACATGTATATTGCATTATTTTTATTTATTCAAACAGAATGAGTTTCTTACAATGAGAAGTAATTGATAACAACAAAAATAGTACAATTGAAAATACTAGAGAAATCTATACAATGGCAAGCTTGGCCTTATTCTAATGCAAATGAGATGTTCCTTGACAAACACAAAATCTTCAGGCTCCATTGGTGGGAGGTGCCCCCTTTAGGGGGCATGGAGTTTTCTGATGGTAGCTTGATCTTATTTGTAATTCCCCATGATTCTTCTTCTGTGAGCTCTTGTCAGATATTGGCGTCGAGGAATCGTCTTGTCTGATTTGATGGAGAGGTAGGAGGTAAGAGTCTTGGTAACCATGGATGCAAATGTATGAATGCAAAATGTTAATGATGATGCGAATGCAGCATAAATCAGGATCAAGGATCAAGGCCTCTTGGATAGTATCTTCCCATGGTCAATAAGATATGGTCGAATCCTCCATATTCAGAGGTTCGACGTTGCTTTCTGAATAAATAGCTTGTGCATAAGTCGAAGATGGTCGAACCCTCCAGATTTAGAGGTTCGACGTTGATTCTGATAGATAACCCTTGCATAAGTCAAATAAGGTCGAACCTTCCAGATTCAGAGGTTCGGCGTTGATTCCGAGAGATAACTGATGTAGAACTTCTCTATAAGTCAAATGTTCTAGGATCAAAGGTTCGACGCCTTTTATTGAATAGCAGAAATCCGGGTATGATGAAGGTCAAGTTTCCTGTCCCACCCCAGTCTCACAGGTATGTAGTCTAGACACGGACAAGTGGTCCCTAATGGTCACCAGGGTCTACAGTTCCCATGGGGTACAAAGTGTTTGAGGCAACAAGCGTGCCAGACACAGTGTTCCATGAAAGAACCTCGCCCAGTTGTGGTACCCCATGTCAAGCTCGATCATAGCAAGCGCTACGAGAGTCAACATGAGCGTCCACGCTAATCCTATGTGTCACTGGCCTGGGTAGTGGGCCTTTTACCTCACAAAAACCCCCCACCTGCAAAACAAAGCAGAAAAATATGTGGCCCCCACGGGGACCCATAATATAGTCCAGAATGCAAGCAGAAAATAGTCATGATATGCAAGCATAAAATAAATGAAGCGAAGCATAAGTAATATATAAGCACACCCAAAAAACAAACAAACAAACAAAGGCTAGGATCGACTTGCTTAGGGTCCCCAGCAGAGTCGCCAGCTGTCGCACGCTCGCGAAAATGAACAGAGTCGCCACCAATATATTTATCCCAAAGAGGGAAAGGAATATCAGGAAACCTAAGATGAATAAGAACGAGGTCTTTCGACCAGAGATAGGGTACGGGAGTCGGTTACGCAAGGGGAAGGTACTAGCACCCCTCACGCCCATCGTACTCGATGGTATCCACCTATGTTTGTTGCTATCTAAAGGGTGTGTACTATCTAAAGCTTAATTACTAAGGGAATGCATGCAAATGAAAGAACAAGAAACACGGGGAAAATAAGGTTTATAAATAATTGTGCTCGCTTAGGCCCCGCGACCCAATGCCTACGTATCCTTTTCAGGAATCAGAGCGCCGTAGTTCGGCTCTTTAGTTTTTGTTTGTTTTTGTGTTTTTTAGTTGAACAGTTACATTCGCACTCCACTGCTCGACCTCTGGAGTCTTAAGCTGGGAATGGAGCGGAAATAACGTGTCCGATTAAAGAATGCCTCGGAGGCGAGATAGAGAAGAGAGTTTGAGCGTTTCGAGGAAATCCCTTAAGCAAGGGAAACTCGAGTTACTCTTTGGTTGGTGTTTTTTAGAAGTTGGGAACTTACGCCTGAATGGTACCCTTAAGCAAGGGAGATCCAAGCACTCGAACATTCCCTTAAGCAAGGGATGTTCAAGCTTCCATTCCCTTTTTTAAGAATTTTCACTTTGATTATTAGTGTTTTAAGTGTTTTCTTTGTATTTTTTTATGGGGATTTAATTTGGATAGTTGTTAGATGCTTTAAAGTTGAAAAGGAAAAGAAACTAGCCTAAGTATGAAGGGGATTTCTACCTAATGTTATCATGGTTTCTACCTAAGGTTAGGATTAAAAGAAACATGAAAAATAAAGCACTAAGTAGAAAAAAATGACAATGGTATAATAGCACAAAATTACTCACAAGCATATATTGCCAAGTCATGAATATAGTACAAAAGTGGACTAAAAATACTACTATTTTTATGATTTTTTATGAAAAAAATAAGTTCTAATTCAAGCAAAAAGACTAAAAGAAAATAGCCTAATTACTATTATTTTTTATGATTAGTTTTATATGACAAAATATGTATTAAAGGTCTAAAACAATAAGAAAAGTCAGCATTTTTATTACTAAAAGAAGTGACAAAAAATCTAATTAAAATCTAAAATAAAGATGTAAACAGGGGGTGAGAATTGAAGATAGGGGTGTGGTTACCAGGAACAAGGCGCAGGGCCCAGAGAACTGGCCCCAAACAGATTTTTGTATGCAAAGAAAAAGGGGAGTACACGGGCTCAGTGGAAGGTTTTTGTAGCAATCAGGCCCAAGGGAGATTTGTGATCCATCAGATTTCAGATTAATTATTAAAATAAAAAACAATTAAAACAATAAAACAAGATAATTGAAAGAGGAAATTAGGGTTGATCTTGTGTACCGATTGAGCTTTCTTCGTCCTTACTCACTCAAAGCGGCGGCGATATCGCCCTCTCCGACGAGGTTCTTCTCTTCCTCTCTGTCATGAGCAAGAAAGCGCAACGGAAACCTCCACTCTCAGCCTTACCCTATCGTACCGTCTTTCGACTCAATCTCGGATTCGCTCTCTCCGCGCAATAGGTTCTTCAGGAAGACTCAACGGCTGCTCCAATAATCTTGACGAGGATGAATGATGTCTGAAGCCTCGATTCGACTGAGAAATAATCTTGTTTGGATTTTGACCGTGGTGAAGATCTATGGCCGAGCTTCCTTCAAAGATCCATGTAGTCGAGGTGGTGATGAGAAATCCAGAGAAAGCTTCAAGAACCGGTAAGCTTCGATTCCGTTTTCTTCCTCTCCTTCTGCGTTTTCTGTTTCTCAACTCGTGATGGCGACACGTTGTTGCTGTTTGTTGATATTGTTTGCAGAGAAAACTCAGAGAATTGGAGGAATGGAGCGTGGGGATAAAGTGGAGATTCTGGAGAAATGATAGAGAGTGAATCGAGAACAGAAATGGTGATTGAAGAAGGTGAGTGAAGTTGAATGTTGAAGGTGAAGGCAATGAAGAGTGAGAGATTGAAGGTTGAGGAATGGTGAAGATGATGAATGTTCTGAGATGAAGTGTGTGAAGAGTGGTTGAAAAGTGATGAAGAAGTTGCAGAGTGGAGAGTTGAAGATGAATGAAGTGGATGATGAAGGGTGAGAAGTGAAAAATCGTGGAGGAGATGGAAACAGAGAAACAAATGGTGGAGAAGAGTGTGAAGAAGCCAGAAGTGGTGGAGGCTGAAGATTATATAGGTTAGTCCTCATCTCTTTTCTGTTATGATTCAGTTGAATTCTGTTAGAGGTTGGTTGAGGTTGTTGAAATCAGTTAGGGAATGTTAAAACTGTTGGTTAGTTACATTGGTTCAAAGTTTGGTAGTTAGAAACTGTTATATAGGTGGTTAGAGGTGGTTTAGGTTAGTTATGAATGTTAGGAAGTTAGTTGATTCTGTTAGTGAATTATAACTGAATCGGTTAGGTGGTTGAAGGTTATAAAAAGTTAGTTTCTGTTATAGGTTATAACTGACCGTTAGTTTCAGTTAGTTGGTTATGAAAACATTTGGAAGGGTTTAGAAATTCTGGTATGAATATGCATTGGGTCTGAATTTGGTAAAAATATATGGATGAATGGTATTATGATTGTGCAGGGATGACTGTTTAGTATTTGTTGTTCTGAATTTTTGGAATGCTTTGTAACAGGTTTGGTGGTTTGAAGAAGGAGCTTGGTGTATGTGGTCATGTATGAGGCATAGCATGATATGGCATTGGAATTGAAGGATTCTAGAAGAGATGGGGAAGCTTGGAAGTAAAAACATTAGCTATCTAGGTTTATATTCCTTTTTTGTACATAATGTAAAGAGTTAGAATGGTGTAATCTTGTGGAGTATAGATACTTGTAGATGTGTGTTTGAACAAGAATGATAGACATTTAGACCTTTGGGTATGTCATGAAATATTTTGGATTTTTTGTAATGGAATTTGAATTGTGAAATATGATGTGATGAACTCTTGAACTTGTAAATAATGTGTATTTTTGTAATCTTCAATTGTAATGTATGTTGGGTTTCTTTGGAGAATGTTGACCTTTGTAATGAACTTTTAATGGGAATATCTTCCTTATGGACAAACATGCATAACACTTGAGTAAGGTCATAAAATCTTGATAAATACCCTTTTGAAATATCTCTTGCCAATTCTTCGATTTTCATAGGAGAATGCTTCCAAACTAATGGATAAATTATATTTGCGTCTTAAAGAAACCTTAACTTCAAATTGAACCTTTAGACACCTAATGTCTTGATGATCCTCACTTTAGTCAAAAGAAAAACCTCTTGGTTTAAATAGCCCAAATGATGGAACGCTTTGAATAGCACTTGAATGGAGAAACCCTAATCAATGATATCCTTGATCTATGTGCTAAGCTATTGATTAATGATGCATGAGTTAGATGATCTAATGGATGGTATGCGGATGGTTGAGAATTATACGCCAATTATAAATAAATTAAGATGGGCAAATTTTGGGGTGCAACAGTACTCATCTTACTTATCATCTATTTTCCAGAGCTCGAAACCCCCAACAGGTTCGAAGCGGAATGTTTCTTCGGCAGCTGCCTCAGATGGCGAAGATAAATCCCCTCCTCGTACTAGGCAAGGACACAGGAAGAAACAAAAAGCTGTCACCCCTTCGAGAAAAGGGAAAAAGATAAGTCCCTCTAAAGCTGCTTCTCCTGGCGATAAGGCATCCTCTGAAGAATCTCCTTTGAAAGTTGCCAGCAATGCTTTCGTTGTTGAAAGTCATAATTCAAGTCCAGATAATATCCCAACCAAGGTATTTGGGTTTCACCCCACATATTATCCTGTAATTTTAACTAAATGATTGAACTGACATTTTACCTTGTTATTGCAGGATGATGTTGGCACTGCCACTTCAGGTTTTAAGGATCATGGCCTTACCATTAATGTTGACAAACTTTACGGTAATCGCCAATCTTTAACTTTCGTCAATAAACCCCTCAAAGGCTTATCTTTATGACTAACTCTGCTCCATTTAATACAGATACTTCTCAAAACAAAACTCATGTTCTCTCCCCAGTCTTCAAAGATGCTAGGCCAATCGCCACCATATTGCCTAATGAACCAATCGAAGAAAGCCAATCCACTGACGAATCCCCACCTACTCACCAAGACAAAAATCTGGAAGAAGATCACCCATTCCCAGGCAGCGACAATGTGAACCTACAACCACATGACAGCGAAGATACTGCATCGGAGCAAGATGCTATGGAGGAGACTTCTAAACCAGAAAAACAAGATCCTCAAGGAACTTCGACTCTTGATACAGAAGCCATTCCTGGGACATGTTCGACGCCTGCCCCTGCGAAGCCTACTCCTTCGGAGCTGGAACAACTTAAGCAAACTGATCCTCTTAGTTTCCTAAAGGCTATCATGAATGTGAATACTTCTTCGCCTTCGGAACTTGATGTCTCTCCAGCTGTGACTGTAGAATCTAGTGACAAGGAAGATATTCCTAGCCTCCTTCGACAAATAAAAGAGAGATTCTTTGGGGTCAATCTTGTGGATGTTCTCAGCCGGGAACCTATTAAGAGTCACAACTTAAATCAACTTTTAAAGAAAGTAGATTTGCTTCAAGTCTCCACAGAAGTTTCAGAGGTAATTGTTCTGCTAGGTTCTCTGATTGATCAACTCTAGGCCAACATTCTTCGAAAGCAAAATGTCGAAAAAGAGCTATCTGAGACAATGGCCTCTCATGACTCTTCATGGAACTCTGTTGTGAATGCAACGAAACAAGGTGAGGCCCTCAAGCTTAAGCATTCAGCAAATCAGAAGGCTTTTGATGATTATGAGAAGAACATCAACTCCTGGAAACAAGAGATAAAGGTACTTGAGGACAAGATAAAGGAAGCTGAACGTTGTCAGGCAGCCATACAAAAATCCAACCAACAGGATTTACTCGAAGTGGTGCAGTCGGGGATTAAACATTTCGAGACTGCACAGAAATTAGTGCCAGAGATCGAAAGATTGAAGAAACAACGGGCACTAATTGAGCTTCGTATGTCTTCGTGGGAAACTCAATCCTTGAAGATTAAAAACAATCTCCCTGAGGATTTTAACTAGCTGTCTCCAATCCTGTAACTTGTTGCATTTTCGTTTTGTAATCGAAGCTTTTGTAGAAACATCTATTTGTATGCTTGACTTCTATTTTCTTCGTTTATATCTACAATGTTCGCCAACACTACTTTAGCGAATCTTTCAATTTCTGCCAAAATATATCTTTAGATTTTCTACAGTGCTTTTATTTAATGCAACGTATAGACCCTGAACATCCTTCGCAGCATCCTTTCCTCTAGACTTGACGTTTCCACTTCTCTAGCCATAATCATTATTGAACAGTGACGTCACTTTCTCCAAAACGTCAATTTAAGACGTGTGTGCATCAGTTTCATGATCACTTCTCAACTTCCAAGGGCGGGAAACGGCGGAAGCCATAACTTCTCTCTTTGGAAAACCAAACGCAGTCCAATCAATCATTAACAATTTAAAACCACCCTTCAGTATCCCCAGTCTATATAAAGGGTCTAATATTGCCTTCATTTCTTCATTCATGCGCTTTCTCTCCAAACTAAACACAGAAAAAGAAAACACAACTTCTTTCTCAAAAAACCTTTCTTTTCCTTGCAATGGCTGAACCTCTTTCCTTTAATAACATCAAAGCCCTCCTCAAGAACGAGTTCAGACTTTCTGAGGATGAACTTGTTCGTAACTTCATTAACATCGAAACCCTCTTTGTTAATCAAAAACTGGACTTCTATTTTGAAGAAGTCTTGGAGGGTGCTATCTACCCCAACATGTTGGCGGAATTCTGGATGAATGCGTCCCTACGCATAGATCCTGAAGGTAGGACCACCATTGATTCTGCTATTCGACATGCTCGTCTTAGCATCACTCCCACCACTATTTCCAACCTCATGAGATGCAATAACTCTGGGGAAACTTTTGATGACAACAGTTTCAGCATGACTACTCATCTCATGTTGAGAACTCTTATGGATAACGACCGCTTCAGTGCCAAAGTTATCAGGATTTGGCACCAGATGCTCGTGGGAAACTTTCAACCCCGGAGGATTGATGAAAACAACATCATGGTTGAAGACTTGGAGTTTATCCTCTGTGGTCTTCGAGGGAAGAAAATTAACATTCCTTTGATGATCTTTAAAGGACTTGTTAAGGCTGTCTCCATTGGTGTCAACCGTCAAGGGAGCGTGACCTGTCTTCCATACGGGAGACTCCTCAGTTACATTTTCCTTAAGAAAGGTGTAGTGAGGAGCATGCGCAATTCTGGAACCATGGATATGTTCGAAGCTGAACCCTCCCCTGTGTTGTCCTTGGAAGGTTTAGACCAAAGGATTAACTAGCAAGTAGTTACCTTAGGTTTTTTATGCTTTCTTTTCTTTTGTAATCTCAGATCCTGTTCTTTGGATCCCTTTTGTAATGCACGTACTCCTATGCTTTGAATGAAAAAATATTTTGGTGTCTCTTTAGACTCTTTTCCTTCCATTTAACAATCGATTCTGATTGCAAAGCCATTTTGATCAATGTGACATATATGCTTTGACACATGCGTGACCATTTTGGCTTTCGTAGTACCCTGAGTATCTACGTTTTTGCAATCTTTACTTCGTACATACTTGGTTTATATCTCTTCAAATATTTCCCGTTTACTCTTAAGATCCTACGATCTTCTGCTAACTCTTCAATTTCGTAAGCATTGTTCGAAAATACTTTTAAGATTCGAAAGGGTCCTTCCCAATGCGGGGACCATTTACCAAGTGCCTGATTCTTTCGATCTATAGGTAAAATAACTTTCCAAACTAAGTCATTATTAACAAAAGTTTTACCTTTCACCTTTTTGTTGTATGCTCTGGACACTCTTTCCTTTTGCCTTTTTATCATTTCCAGTGCTCGAAGTCTGTCTTCGTCCAAATCTACTAACTCATTCATCATTAACTCCCAGTACACGTTGGGAGGAATGTCTGCTTGTCTTTGTATTCTTACCGATTGCAAATATATCTCAATTGGGAGTACTGCATCATGTCCAAATGTCAACTGGAAAGGAGTTGTATTTGTAGCTTCCTTTGGAGATGTTCGACAAGCCCAGAGTGCTTGATCTAAAGTCTTGTGCCAATTCTTGGGTTTCTTTCCCACATGTTTCTTAATAAGGCCAATTATTATTTTGTTTGCTGCTTCAACCTGTCCATTTGCTTGAGCGTAGTAAGGTGTATAAGTAAATAACTTGAAACCTATTTCTCTGGCAAAGTCTTGCATTTTTCGTCCAGTAAAGACTGATCCCTGATCGGTTGTTATACTTTCTGGGATTCCAAACCTATATATAATATGTTTCTGAATAAACTCAATCACAACCTCTTGATCCACATTTGCCAGTGGTATTGCTTCGACCCATTTTGTGAAATAGTCTATTCCTACCAAAATGTACCTTTGACCTTTAGATGACTTGGGGTGAATTTCTCCAATCAAATCTAATGCCCATCCCCTAAAAGGCCACGTTTTTACTATCGTACTTAATTCGTTTGCTGGAGCGTGTTGGATACCTGCATGTTCTTGGCACTCATGGCACCCTTTCGCAAACTCTATGCAATCTTTTAACATCGAAGGCCAATACATCCCATAACGAAACAAGAGCCATTTCATTTTGTGCCCTGCTTGATGTGCACCACATGCCCCACTATGTACGTTCGACAGAGCCAAGTATGCTTCTGCTTCACCCAAGCATTTCAACAATACCCCTTCAGGAGTTTTCTTGAACAATTCATTTCCCATCAGGAAATATGACAAGGCTCTATACTTGATTTTCCTATCTGTATCCGTCGAAGGATTTTTCAGATAGTTAATAATTGGACTCCTCCAATCTGTGTCTGCCAACGAGTCTATATTTAGTACTTCGAATTCTTCTTTGTTGGCATAACCCAATTGTGAGTTCTCTAGATCACTTGGAGAAAGTTTAGTCGACATTGCTCTTCCTCTTACTTCAATCAATTCCTTCAACTTTTCTTTTGATACTTTATATCCTGAAGCTAATTGTGCCAAGTCGTTTGCTTCCTGGTTATTCACCCTTGATACGTGTTTTAATTCCACATATTCGAATCTCTTGAGTAGCCTATTTGCAATGACAAAGTACATGATCAAATTCTCTTTGATACACTTGTATTCCTTTGTCAATTGTTTGATGACCAATTCGGAGTCTCCTTTAATTTCGACTCTGGTTGCCCCTAATTCTAACAAAGCCTCAAGTCCAGCAATTAATGCTTCGTATTCAGCTTCATTGTTGGAGCATAATGGACCTTCGATTTTATACTTGAGCTTTGTTGGAATTCCATCAGGAGAAATTATCAACATTCCAACTCCAGTACCCTCTCTATGCGTTGAACCATCGAAGTATAACTTCCAAGGTTTTAAGTCCACATAATGCTGATGATTCTCAACCACCGCATGGTCGACAATGAAGTCTGACACAATTTGACCTTTCATTGCCTTGAGAGGCTGAAATATTAATGAATATTCAGTAAGGGCCAAAGCCCACTTGCCAATTCGACTATGTAGTATTGGCTTAGATAACATATGTTTAATAACATCACAATGAGATGAAACGTAAACATCAACTGGCTTTATATAATACTTAAGTTTGATACAGGAGAAATACAAGCAAAGGCAGAGCTTTTCTATATCAGTATATCTAGTCTCTGCATCATTGAGTACTCTACTTAAGTAATAAATGGCTCTTTCGATGCCATTCTCATCTTCTTGTGCCAGCATGCTGCCTATTGTTTTATCTGATGCTGAAATGTATAGGCGCATGTGCTTCTTCCCATTTGGGGGAGACAGAATTGGTGGACAAGTCAAGTATTGCTTTATCTGATCGAAAGCTTCTTGATGTTCAGCGCGCCATTCAAACTTTCCTTGCTTAAGCCGTAGTAGAGGTGAAAAAGCTTGCGTGCGTCCACTCAAGTTAGAGATAAATCTCCTTAAGAAATTTATCTTACCCAATAATGATTGTAGTTCTTTCTTCGTGGATGGAGACTTGGTCTCCACAATGGCTTTTGTCTTGTTCTGGTTAATTTCTATCCCTTTTTTGTGGACTACGAAACCCAAGAAATCACCTGCCTGCACAAAGAAAGCACATTTGAGGGGGTTCATCTTCAAGCCATATCTCCTCATTCTTTCGAATGATTGGCTCAGATGATCGAGATGACTCATACCTGAGGTAGATTTTACCACAATGTCATCTATATATACTTGCATGAATGTTTCTATAAAGTCATGAAATATAGAATTCATTGCTCTTTGATAAGTTGCCCCAGCATTTTTCAAACCAAAAGGCATCACAACCCATTCGTAAGTGCCTATTGCCCCTGGGCAACGAAATGCTGTTTTGGATACATCATCTTCTGCTATAAAGATTTGATTGTATCCCGAATATCCATCCAACATGCTCAAATACTCAAAACCTGCGGCTGAGTCTACTAGCATTTCCGCTACAGGCATGGGATACTCGTCTTTAGGAGTAGCTGCATTAAGGTCACGAAAATCTATGCATACTCTTAATGAGCCATTCTTTTTAATTACAGGTACTATATTAGCAATCCATTCAACATACCTTGTAGTTTGGATAAATTTGCAACGCAAGAGCCTTTCGACCTCTGCTTTAATCTTCGAGTGAATCTCTGGCGCGAATCTTCTGGGAGTTTGCTTTATAGGCTTCTTCCCTTCTTTTATTGGTAATTTTAATTCGACTAAGTCTCTTCCTAGACCAGGCATCTCATCATAATCCCAAGCAAAACAATCTCTGTTTTCTTTCAGCATTTTGATGACTGTTGCTTTTAATTCTGGTTCTAGTTTTGCGCTGATATATGTTATCCTTTTTCGATCATTGTCTCCAAGATTTACTTCCTCAAGTGGATCTTGGGCCAACATCTTTATGTTCGACGCCATTGGGTCTTTTTCGAATCCCAAAGGTTCCTCGTCGTATATTGCATCTAACCTTTGATTTGGTTCTTCTCTTATGATCTCTTCGTCTAGAGCCGTGTCTTCAGAGAGTTCGAAACTCGTACGTATCTCCAATTCTGTTATTCCTTCTTTGGTTAGAACTGCATCTATCTTTGTATCTGATAGTTCGGCTTCGAGAGCCGCCTTCCTTTTGTTCTCGGCCACATAGGCCGAAATCTTTTCGAAGAACGAAGACTCAGACATGATTAATGTCATCGTCCTAGCCTGTTGGCCGTACTGTCGGATAATTCTCCAATGGTGCTGTATCTGCTGGACCATCCATGATCTCTCTATCCCATTGGAATCCATTTGGGTGTAAAGTTAAATAGTACAATGCATTCTTATTTGGGGTATACATTTCTTCTGCAGCATGACAAGGGCCTATGTTTGCTAGATTCCTATCGAAGTTGGTTTTATTCACCTGGTTGACTTCAGCCATATAGTAACTCTGATCACCTTCGATATTCTCCACTATACCATCTTCCCTCCAAATTGTCACCCTCTGATGCATTGTTGAGGGCACAGCTGCTACCCCATGAATCCATTCTCTACCAAGCAAAAGGTTGTAGTTTGCTTTTGCTGGTATAACCATAAACATAGTTGGCCTAGTGACTGAGCCTACTGTCAAATTGACCTGAACGACTCCCAGTGTTTGTCCTATTTTGCCTTCGTAGTTAGATAAAACCATGTTATGTGGCCTTATATCCGTATCGAACATACCAATTCTCTTTAGCATGTATTGAGGCATTAGGTTCACTGCTGCTCCCCCATCAACTAGGACTTTATTAATGCCAACATTCTCAATCTTTGCCCTGATATAGAGTGGCTTCAAATGATTTCGCATACCCTCATCAGGCCTTTCGAAGAAAGCATTCTGTTCTTCAACTGCACCATTATTCAGCACATAGTAACACACAGGTCTGTGTTTTGCCATTTCTTCGATATCAGCCTCTTCACAGTCTTCCACTTCAGTTTCCTGATTAAACTCGTGAGGGAGTACGGATACAACATTGCAATTCAAGTTTATAGATGACACTCCATCAGAATCAAAATCATTTGTCATTCTATCCTCTTCTTTCCA
Organism: Vicia villosa; assembly: GCF_029867415.1. Taxonomy (NCBI): domain Eukaryota; kingdom Viridiplantae; phylum Streptophyta; class Magnoliopsida; order Fabales; family Fabaceae; genus Vicia; species Vicia villosa. The sequence goes on along the minus strand of NC_081184.1, from coordinate 93,549,989 downwards.
GGAATTTGAACGCATCTTTTCTTCTTCATCCAAGAGTTTTTCAGCTTCGAATAATCTGCGTTCCACCGGAGGTTTGTTTGACTTTGCCCCCTGGTGTGGGACTTGGTTGCTACTGGACTCTCCAGTTTCTCTTGGCCTGTATTCCTTCTGAGCCTTTTTTATTCTCTGATGTCTTCTCCACTGGGACCGAGACATAGGATTTTTTCCTTTATAATTCTCCAATCGATACGCCTCTCGACTTGGCCTTTCAAATTGTTTCCTATATGCCATTGCAGTTCTCCCTCCTTGGTCCCAACTTCGCCATTTGTTGGTTCTTGCATCAGCTTGCACCCACCTATCCCTGGGTGCATCTGCGGGGATTTTGAATGTTACCCTTCGAGCTCTGGGGTGTGGGCTATCAGGCCTCTCTGTTGGAGTCCATATGTCGAAACCGTACAGGTTAGGACGCAACTCCTGAGTTTCTCGACTCATGTAGCAGTACACACGTTCGAATGATCGTGCTAGCATTTCATCATAGACTGCCCCACATCTGGGGCACAGAGCAACTTCAGTGTTTCCTTTGTGGCATCTGACCAAAAATCCTACTAAGCTTTCCTCCATCCTTGGGTACAGTTGTAGTAGGGGATTTGGCTCTCTTCCTGGGTGTTCCCATCTTTCACGTCGAGCCCTTTCGAAGTTGGCTTCGACCTTTCGATACAGCATGATCGAACACCTTGGACACATCCATTGTTTACCACCATTTCTCTCATGGCAATTCCAGAGGTAGTCTTTGAGGCTCTCAGTTTTTGGAGGAACTTCGATGCCCCCATTTTGCCTCGTCAGCCATGTCTCTAGTTCGCCAAACTCAGATACTGGGCGTCTGGCGCTGACCATGTTAACCACCGCTGGAGGAACTTCAGAGATTTGGATTTTCTGGAGTTTCATCCTGAGGTCTTCAGTGGCCTCACTGTTTCCTTCCTTCGATGCTTCAGTTATCTCTGTCTTGGAAGATTCTTCAACATCAGTATTGAAGACTATGTCACCATTTAGGCTTTCAGTAGCCTGCTTTCTATTGAACATTGTTTTAGTTTCCACAACTTCGACTTCAGATGCCTCCACCATGTTGATATCTTCTACCTCACAGAGGCTAGCGTCAGCAATGTTCAGGGGATTGGTATCGACCCTCATGTGACTCTTGGTCTTATCAGCAAACTTCAACCTTCCATCATTGATAGCATTTTGAATTAGATCCCTGAAAAGAAAACATTGAGAAGTTTTATGGCCTAAAAAACCATGATATTTACAAAAACCTCTTTTCTTCCGTTGTTCCAACGGAGGAATTTTGGAATTTGGAGGCAGTATCATTTGGCCATCTTTTACTAGTAAATCAAATATTTCATCACACTTGGTAACGTCGAATGTATAAGTTTTCTTAGGGAACCTATCATTCTTATCGTTTTCTACTGGGTTTTTTCCATTTGCAGGATTTAGCAATTTGCAGGCATAAGGTGGCGCCTCTTTCAACTCAGCCAAGTCTATTTCGACTTCTTCAGGGCTATATGAGTCATTGAAAGACTCATCATCAGCGTCTTCGGCTTCGATGTACGCTACCCTTTCCTTCTTATAACTTTTATTTGCCCTAACTTTTTCTGCCTTCAGACGTTCGACCTGTCGAACCCTGTCTGCTAATTGGGCCATGTCCCTAAGGTATTGGGTATCTAGTTTCTTTCTTATTGAATAATCTAGACCCCCCGCAGCCATCTCGACAAGTTCATGCTCTGGGACTGTTGTAAAACACCTTGATTTCAACAGACGGAACCTATTCAAGTAGTCATCAATTGTTTCTGTGAATTTTCTCTTAACACTGGCCAATTCTTTCAAACTTATCTTAGTTTGGCCCATATAGAATTGCTCATGGAACAACCTTTCTAAGTATGCCCACGCATCTATCGAATTTGGTGGCAAAGTAGTAAACCAAATGAAGGCATTTTTTGTCAGCGAACTAGGGAAATATTTGATCCTTAAATCCTCGTTTCCCGCTAAGTCTCCTGCTTCTGTCAAATATCTAGCAATATGTTCCACCGTTGACTCATTAGTTTCGCCTGAAAATTTTGTAAATTTGGGTACCTTAGTGCCCCTAGGCAATTCTGTCTGCATGATATAATCTGATATAGGGGATGTATAATTTGGACGTCTAAGTCCAGTACTAAGGCCATTATTGGCCATAACCCTTTCTATCATGGCCGTTAAGTTATTTTCTGTAGCCAGATTTTCTCTTCTGACTCTTTGGACAACCTCATCTGGGTGTTCGTTCCTACCCACAACCCTTAATCTGGGTCGCTCCTCCTCCGTTTCCTGTCGAACGGGGATGGTTCTTTGATTTGAAGCCTCTAAGTTAATTACTGGAGTTCCTTCGATCGTCTCTGTTCTTCGTGAGGGGCCTACATCCCTAGTGGCTGTCCTAGATAACGGAACTATATCTTGTACACGTTCCATAATGGGCCTCTCTTCTTGATTCGAAGGCTGTTTGTCTTTCCTTCTAGGTGGTGTTACTCCCATGAACTCTGCCATTCGATTCATTTGAGATGATATCTTTTGGAAAGTCTCCACGTTTTCCCTATTTGTAGTAGCAATATTTGTCACTAGTGGGTTTAAAATTGAAGTCAATTCTCTGGCCAAAGCCCCTAGCATATCATGGTTGCTTGCATCCATTTCTTGTCGAAATGCTGCTTGGTTATTTGTGGTAAAGTGGGGCATCTGGGTAGAAAAACTAGTGTTGTGTGCACTTCGACCCACTGAACCAACATTCGGTGAAAATGTCGCATTGTTAGTTGGGGCATATATAAGTCCTGCCCCTCGTACGCCTGTTCCATACTGGTATGGCATTCCATATGGATTATTTGGTCTCCATTCGAAAGCAGAATTCGTGCCTTGACCAAACAAATTGTTTGCAGCATTTGTCGAGGAAAATGCTACGTCCTCTGCACTTGTGGATGAGGGTGCGGTTGTCGACACTGAAACTGGAATAGTCCCTGAGGGTCCTGTATTATTTTCAGGCATAGCCTGGGAATTATCTGCAGGTCTCGATCCATTTGGACCCGTGGTATCCCGTGTTCCTTGAGTGGAAGTCAAATTTGCCGCTCCTGATCCTGAACCTTGTGGGGGATCTTGATCACCCCCTGCATTGGCCGTAACGACCATTTTCCTGTTGTACCTTCGTTTGGGAATCGGTTGTGCACTATTCGTTAATTTACCATTCCTAAGGTTCATACAAGGTCTTGATATTGTCTAGACAAAAATAAAGCAATTGATTAAAACAATCCGCTTGACACTGTCCCACTGGGCGTGCCAATTTGTTTACGGTGATTTCCGGTAAACAACCGCTAGTCTTCCAAACTATAATAAATATGATTTGGTTACTCGCAGGATCGACTAGATTGATCCTAGGACACATAGTCAAAAAGATTGTTATCAATGTTCATTCGAACCATATTCATGATTCGTCTTCGTCAATAAGCGTTGCTCGATTAAAGAACAAGTAATCTTGATAATCACTTTGTTATATGTAAGTATGATTTTGATGAAAAGATAAGTAACATAACATATGAAACTAAAAGGACTGTTAAAACGTAAAGAATCTTAGAATGCAGGAACGTTAAAAGACTTTGAAAATAAATGACATGAAAGTAATTCGAAAGTAAATGATATTAAAGTAATTCGAAAGTAAATGACATTAAAGTAAAGATACAGAAATGTAAATGGCAAGAAGTAAATGGAATGCAGTAATTCTGAAAGATATTCGAAAACGAAAGATAATACACATGTATTAAAGTGGTGGTGTCATACGTACATTTTCTCAGCGAACTCTTTCTCTTAACGCTTGATACTTGAGTAAATATGTGAGTGATTTGTACAAAATGAACACACAGAATCCTAACATTAAGACTCCTATTTATACTAGTTTCGACCTTAACGGTCCTACACTAATCTGCTGCCACGTCTCTCATAAGAACTTCCAGCGACGCCATCTGTTACTTGGACAGTTACGAAACCGTCTTCGAATTTCAAATCTTCCCGCCTGAGTCCGTCTTCGACGCGTGGCAATGTATTAAAAACACTACGAAAACACGCTAAGTAGTAATACTTGAATATATTTATAAATTTTGTCTAAGTCCCCGAAGACACATACTTTCGCTAGCTTTCAGTATTCATTATCTTCATAACGAACTTAGAATTCTCGAAGCATGGCCATCAGTAGCCATTCTTTTATTTTTAAGGGATGGCCATCAGTAACCATCTTTCCTTCGATTTTCCACTTCTTCGAAGGACAAATATCACAAAACGAAATCTTCAGCTAACAGTGTTGCAGCGGCGCCTGGGGAAGGGAGGAGGAAGATGATGAATAGTGGCCGGGTCGGTTTGACCCGGTCCACTCCCTGGTCCATACGTGACCCAATCATGATAGGCCCATTAACTTTTTTTTTGCTATTGTTTTGTGGCCCAACAAAATAACAAAACGACAACAACAAAAAACCAAATAGCTTCAATTAATTAGTTGATTAATTAATCAGTAAAAACAAACTAATTAACTAATAATATTAATAATTAAAATTAATAAAAACCCTAATAAGAATGATTAATCTTAATATAATTGAACTCCTATTTATTTAGAAACAAAATTATATAATAATCCTATCAATAATAATCCAAGTAGTTATTAATAATAATAATATTATTATTTAATAGAAAAATAAAAAATTTGTAATAAAAATGAGTAAATGACTAGAAACAAATGGGCCAAAATGAATTGGACCTTGAATATTTGCTATTCACACTCTACTTATTTTAAACCAATTTTTACGGGAATTTTATAGGAGAGCAAGTTTAATAATAGGTATATTAAACCCTATGGCTCCTAATTTTTAACGCCCTTAATAAATGGACAGATGCAAATTATATCGGGTAAATTTTGGGGTATGACACCTTGTATTCATTGACTTCTAATCAACTGAGTCAGTGGTAAGAGATATTGCTGCTGAAGTGGTTTCGTCAGTCGGGATGACTTTTAGTCATTAGTCGTACCATGTGCAGAATCTTCCTGATGCTAACATTTGAAATTATGTAGCAGAATATGTTTAATAATGAATTCATGAGAGTAATTCATATGTCTGTCTTGAGTTTTTTTGAAAAACATTAAAATAAAGGTGTAAAAGCGTGATATTTGTAAGAACGTGATATCAACTCAGCATTTATGGCAAACCCTAAGGAGTCAAGATACCTTTTTGGTGACAGTATGCTTTCGAACTAACCATGCTTCAGTTAGGACTTTTAAGGGTTGTAACGTGGCTTGGTTCACGGTTTAAGAAACAAAGGATAATGGCTCAAAGTTTATTTGTATCCATCCCAATCTCCGTGATGTTCTTCTATCCTATGCTCAGTTAACTTTGCGTTTAAGTCCTAGTAGGGCTTTGAAGTCGTAATATTGACATTATGTGATGGTTAAAGCACCGACAGTTTATTTGGACAGACAGTCATCCTTTTTTGTAATTTTTCTTTTGTCGAGGATTTGTAGTGACCTCTTTTTTGACTTTGTTATCCCTAACTTTTGCCTGAACTGTTTATTTTGAGGTTACAGTCAGTGGGATGTTTCGATTTTTGATAAGTCTCCTTCATAGGTTTTGACTTAACAATTTTCGTTTGATGAATATTGACTGTCTGACTAAGTGGTTGCGGGAACCCATCATTATTCGTGTAAACGACATCTAGTATAATTGAGTTAACTGAGTAACTACCCTGCCCCAGGTTATAATCAAGGTTTTAATCTGAACGAGAAAGAAAACTTCTACTACTTAGGCTCAAAGGGGGTTGACGAGGGATTAACATCCTTATATCTCCACTGTTTAGTAATTGAAACAATGCCTGTACATCGTAAGCATTGTCTATTCAAAAGCATGTTGTATGAGGTTGCGGTATCGTTTTCGTCATCCTCCCTCAAAAGGCTTACAGCTTAGCAGGAGTTGAATATCACAAAACAAAACAAAGTGAAAACACAGTTTAAATAAGTGATAGCGAAATAATTTATTCAAAACAAACATATGCAATGCATTAATGATGATTATTAAAACAGATAATGTCTATCATAAGTCAAATGTTTAAACAAACAGAATAGAAGTTGCAAACGAAAGTAAGTCTAATGATCCAAGAGTCCATCCTTCTAGACATTAATCAGTTTTGTCATGATTAGGCACGGGAGCGGTGATCACCACAGGAGTCTTGGGAAGGTTGAACTCAATTTCACCAGCGTCGATCATGTCTTGGATTTTATTCTTCAATGGCCAGCAATCATTAGTGTCATGTCCAATATTGTCGGAGTGATAAGCACATCTCGCATTAGGATTATACTGATGAGACAAAGTGTTAGGATTCTGAGGAGGATCCCTCAAGGTAATTAGCCCTTCTTTCAGCAACTGTTGTAACGCTTCAGCCAAAGTCATGATGATCTTTGTGAGTTGTCTTTTTGGCGCGCTATGTTTACGTTATTGTTGTGATGCCGGTGTGGAGATCAAAACTCCCCCAACAGATTGGTTGCGTTCATTACGACCTTTCTGGTTGTGCGTCGCATCAGTCATATGAGGCTCCTCAGGTGAGTTGAAATCAATGATCTAGTCTTCAATTAAATCTTGAATCCTATGCTTTAATGGTCAACAATCTTCAGTATCATGATCAGGACTGTTCGAATGATAAGCACATCTTGCATTATACTTGTACCCAGGAGCAGGATTGGAAGGAACTGAATATGGAGGCAATAGGGTTATCAAGTTCTGATTGAGCAGTTATTGCAGAACTTGAGACAGCGACATGTGCAACGGAGTAAATGATCGCTTAGGTTTGGATTTCCGATTATCTTGACTACCTTGTTGCCTATGCTGGTCCTTCTCCTTCTTTATCAGCAGTGCCTTTAATTCTTCTTGCCCCTTGGCCAAGTTAAGGATCATCTCTTGGAACTGGGCATTCTGGGCTTGAAGATTTCTGACAGATTGCTCGAGATTCATGATGCTGAAATAAACAGCGAGAGAGGATGAGAAACCTATGGCAGGAACCTGTTATGCAATGTTATGAATACTAAATGCAATGTTTTCAAGGATCTTTAGGAAATTAGTTAGCAACATTAGAAAATGATTTGGTCGCATCTTCATTTGAAGAACTCTGATTCTTGGATATTCTTTTATTGGAATCAAGCTCACCATATCCAGTGGGTCACAGCCTCTGATTCGGGATACTTGTTTCTGAGTTTGAAAGCATATGGCTAGAGGAAAATAAATCCTCTTGCCCCTTGATAGGTACTGAGTCCCTGAATTGGAAGGCTAGAGGAAAATAAATCCTCTTGCCCCTTGATATGGATTAAGTCCTTGATAAGAGCACCTGAAATTGTGCGTCCTAAATTCCTAAGATCCTTGAAAGAGTTAGTTAACATGCTATGCTCACGATGTCATGATGTCATTATGTTATGCGAGTGCAATGCATCAGGAAAAGCGTAAGATAGTAATGAAAAACAAGTCCTACAACAAAACCTGCAAGGAAATCAAAGGGTTAGTATCACACACAAACAAGTCACACAAGTGTCCTTAGGTTTAGAGGCTTGCATGGAGTTTGACTAGGTAACTACCCTTCCCCAATATGTACTTCTAAGGATAAGGATGAAATCAGCAACGGGTTCTACAAAGTTACTCTGAATTGTCAGTCCTTCTAAAGCACCCTCGAACATGAGACATTCATACCATGCACTGATACTTTAAGAAAGAACCTATCAGGGTTGTAGTATCGGGTAGCGACTAAGCCCCCAACATAAGTCGAGAGTAGTCTCTCCACTACGTTCCTAAAAGTCAAGATGGGTTAATGGGTAACTAAAGGTCCTTAAGCTCCGACTCACCCAAGGTACATACATAAACCTCTCTAATGCAAGAGAAGTACATACATAACCATTGGAGGCCTAACTTATGCGTGAACTCTCATATTGACCAATCCCAAGCATGCACCAGGGAGGTCGCCATAACTATGCCACTCCTATCTTAAGGTGCACTCGTATCCGGGTATATGATTCATCATCCATTCAATTCCCAAAACAACCTTAAAGAATAAAGCAAGCAAAACAAACAAATATTACGTGATCTAGACTTTAAGGTAACCCCTCTTTTAAGTAATCCACAGCAGAGTCGCCAGTTCTGTAATACGTTTGGAGAACTGACTTTTTTGAAATGTTGCGGATAGCAAGAGTCGTCGCCGACTTTTATTTTATCCATTGGAAAGCCTAAAAGAATAGGAAAGACCTTTGAAAGATTTTGAGTTCGGGGGGTAGGTTATACAAAGGAAGGTGTAAGCACCCTTTATATCCATGGTTATCCATGGGCTCTTAATTGCTTAGCTCACTTGTTTGTTTGAATTGTTTGAAAAGTGTCGTGTGTGTTTAGAAAATATTTAGATAAGAACTTTAGCTTGTGAATAAGCGTAGTCTTTTAGAAAATATTCTTTGAAAAAGAAGTGGAAAAAAAGTATTTGAAATTGACTGATGAGTAAGCATTTAAGAGAACCTACCCTAAGTTTAATTTTCTGTTCTTTAAGACTTTTGTTTGAAAGGGCTATCCATACCATAAAGAGGACAGGTAGCCTTTTCATTGGTTTGAAAAGGGTCATCGAGGATTATCATTCGCCAAAAGACTATCCATGCCATAAAGAGGGCGGGTAGTCTTTAGGGAAGGATATAATAGTCATTTTAGACAACCAGTGAGAATACCTTAGCATTCGAAAGGGACGATCATCATTTAATTGAATGCACCATCGAGGGACAAGATCGTTTTAATCGTAGGAAATTTTAAGGGACTATGATCTTTTATCGGAGGGACTATGATGATTTGAATTCGTAGGCAGCATGTGCTAAGGTATCCCTACGCTCGAAGGGACTTGACTATTTTGATCGAAAGGCAGCATAAGAGGGGAAACCTTAGAGGTGGGTGTGTGCAGCATTCACGTGTTTAGATTCGGATATTTAATTTTGATTTAGTGAGCTACGTCCAGTCATTAGTCTTGCCACTCCCTATTTTACTAACCACGCAGTTAATATACTGACGAAAAATAAATTGCGGAAAGTAAATGTCCTACGCTATTACATGGCTTTGGGGAGGGGGATTACAATAAAAACCTGTCGGGGAGATACGAAAAGTAAAGTGCGGGAAAGTAAATCCTAATTACTATTACATAAAAATTATTTGCGACTTATACACAATTTCTAGAATTTAAAATAAATAATTAAGTAAAAGACAGAAATTAAGCAATCATGCGCCATTCACTAGAGTTTGAGATGAGAAGAGAATCGAAAGGACAAGTTAAGATTGGAATAAAATAAGGTTTAACTAAATTAATCTAATTACTAAACTAATCCTAATTTAATTTAAATCTAAATTAATTACCCAACTAGTTAACTAAAACCTAATTTCTAATTAATTAAAATTATTTAACCTAATTAAATTAATTAAATCAACTAATTAAATTAACTAAATTAATTAGTAGAATAAAAAATGGTTAATTATTTCCTAATCAACTAATTAGTTTTAATCTAAAATTAATTAACTTTAAAAAAGAAATTAAGGAGTAAACAAAAAGAAAGAAGGAGGAAAAAAACACAAACAAAGCAACCAAGGCTGTTGGGCGTGAGATCCAATGCTGGTGAGTCTTGAAGGTGTATGGTGGAACGCGTTCTGATCCATCAGATATGAGCTCGTTAGAGATCCACCGGTCACGATCTGGAAGCGTATCATGAATGTATGCAACTGCGTGTATTGGATCTGAAACAAAGAAAACCAAAACAAAAAACGTAACACGCCTGGGTTCGAACCCAGGCCTCTAAGGATAACACCCATTGCTTTCTGCCAGTTGTGCTGAGCCATTGGTTTGATAATAAAATAAACACAATAAAATATTAATGAAAGCATAGGGTTATGGGCAAACGCGCACATGGGACCCAGTATAACGCCACTGGCCAATGGCGTATGGAGAGCCGAAGTGGAATCTTTGACTATGGGAGTGCGTGGAACAGCCACGCGTGTGGTCAAATATTCCCCAGGTTCTGTTCTCTTCACTTTTGTTCCTCCTGCGGATTCTTTTACGGATTTTGCTATGCATTTACCTGCGAATTTTGCTTTGATTCCCCATGGGTATTCCTGCAATCTTTGAACCTGCAAAACACCACAAATAAATACAAAAGACTAACCCTATTCCCATAAATTGGACCTTCCATTGGTGATATTGGCTTGGTCTATAACGGCTTGCAAGTATGAAAACGAAACCAAACAACTTCCGTGCCCTAACAATGGTGAATTTCGTTCTAGGCCATGAAGCTTTGATCCAAGGGTCCAAATCTCTTCTAATATGTGTCAGAAACTCAATTAAACCATTAGTTTGGATTGGAACACAAGTACATGCAAAAAACGAAAAAATCAAAATATGGAAGAATATACAAATCGCGAAATACATGTTTTAAGCATTATAGGGCCTATCCTATGGTGCATCCTCACCTTATATTACCTCCACAATTTATTGGAACGGTTGTTTTAACTTGGAACTTCTTTGAATAAAGAAAACGAACGTTGCACCTTCCTTTGATATTTTTGCTCTTTGAAACCCTAATGTTTCTCCACCAAATTTCGTCCCTTTTTAGTCTGCATGGCTTCCCCTTATATACTAGAAGAGGTTAGGGTTATATGTTTGATTCCAATCTTGAGCAATCATGTTTGAATATTTGATTGAAAAAATCTCATGAAACTTTCTATTTTTGGAGCACAATTTCCTTCCAATCAAATTACATGATTCCTATTAATTTAGAGATTTGATTTTGGCTGGAAAATAAGCTCACACGCATGAATACAATCTTTTGTGTTTTTATTTTAATTTATTTTGACTTATATTGAATAAAATCAAAAATAAATAAAAATAACAACATTATCCATGCACCAATGAAATTCCTTGGCCCTCAAGATCCTCTTTGACTAATTATATTATGATTCATGCATCTAAAAAGATTCATTTGTGATTTATTTAATTTATTTTGATTTAATTTGATTTTATGTGAATAAATTCAAAATTAAATAAACTAAAATCACAAAATAGATGGGCATTGGCTAATGGGCCTCCTATAAGCTTATAATCACGTGGGAATCTCAAAATTATAGGCCCATTACTCAAAAGTATGAATCTTGTCAATTATGGTTTCATGTATTCTTCAAAATTTTGCCAACTTCAACAAACCATAACTCCTTCAATATTTATCATATGAAGAGGTTCTAGGACTTTTTGGAAAGCCCATGATGTCTTCTGCAACCCCCTTTAGAACATATTTTGCATTTGAGGATTTTATCCTGGAGATATAGCTTCTGACAAAAAACAGCTTTTTGCGAGCTTCTAGAAGGACCTGTAATGTTTTGATTATATCTCCTAAATGAAGCATTTTTGGCCTTGGCATTAGAGAGACAAAGTTGTAGAGAATTCAATTTCCTTCAAAATAGGCTTTATTTGAGAAATTTCTGATGTTCCATGTGAATGTTATGGCTGGTCAAAGTTTAGTTACTTTTCTCCTTAAAACCCTAATTTAGAAACTTTTCCTTTTGATGATTTTTGAGCTTTTCCTGATGAATCATGATCAAATTTTGATCAAATGATGAATTTTACTTCAAAATATTGATGTTGACCAAAAAATCAGGAGTTTTGACGGTGATTTGACCATAGTTGACTTTTAGGTCAAACTAGTCGACTGTTGACCATTTGAGCAGTTGAATGAGCAATCTTGGGAATCAGAGCTTGGAAATTGATGTGAGGATTCTTTGAGGCATATGGGAAACCATGGGGTGTACTTGAGGTGTCAAAACCCGATTTTACTTTGAGAGAATCAAAACCCTAATTGGAGGGTTGCTGTTTAGGAGACAGGTAAGTGAGCTTATCCCTTAGTGCTTGAGCCAAATTATTTGAAATATGATGGGAAAATTTTGGGGTATGACACTAGTGATCAAATTTAATTAAAAAAACGAGTGATGTTGAATAATGATTATAGGTTTTTCTTAATGGATATTTGATTTAATTTTTTCCAGAAAATGCAGAATTTGTTGGATATTATTTGTTCCATAAATCTCTCCAACAAGATATGATTTGTTTCAATTTAAATTCAAATTTAAATCTCCATTTAAATATGAATTAATATTTTTCAAGCCGTTAAACAAGTCACCTGATCATATTGCTAAACCAATAGCAATAAAATTTTATCCAAACTTTGACTTGAGAATCTTCCAAAACGAAGCAGCATTGACCTATTGCACAAGGCCCAAATGTCGTACCAACATGTAAGGACATCGTGTCCAACATGTGTATCTTCTGCACCTCTATACAACTTAAGCAAGCTAGAATAATCTTGAATACTTTGAACACTTCTCCATGTTTTTGTTTTACAAAATGCAGTCAATCCAAAGAGCTAATCCACTAGAAACTTCAAATACTACCCACTTTTCTAATAAGAACTACACTTAATGCCTCCGCAAATACAGCAGGATAGAGGAACCAGATCTCTCCGGCTAAGGGTCTGGAATACATTCAAGGAGTTAAAAATGGAACTTTTTAGTAATGTGAATGCTTTCTAACATTTCGGGGTCCAATCAAATTGTACATCTTTCCTCATTAGTTTGTATAACAAAACCAGTGAGCATACCGTTTAGTTTAACTATCTTCTCTTTTGTGGTTGAGATATCCATATTTATAATTGTGTTGCATTAGTTAGGGTTAGATTCTATGTCCATTTTTGTCAAATAGAATCCCAAAAATTTGATGGCTCTAACGATTAAGGTACACTTCTTTGAATAGGGTCTCATGTTATATTGTTGTACACAGTCGAACACATTATTGAGATGAGCTTTGTGTAACTGATCTTCGTTATATTTTACAATCTTGTCGTCCAAATATACCTTTAACATCTCATTGATATCTTCTTCAAAGATCTTGTTCATCCTTTTTTGGTATGTTGCACCTACGTTTTTCAAGCCAAAGGACATGGCGTTATATCTTTAATAGGTGTGCTCAGTCATGAAGAATGTCTTGTCTCTATCTGCTTTGTTTCATGGAAATTTGGTTGTATTTAGAATAGGCATCCATGAACGATAATAGATTCTACCGGGCCGAATTGTCTACATGCATATCAATGATGGGTAAAGGGTATGAATCTTTAGTGCATGCCTTGTTGAGGTCTATGTAGTCAATACACATTATACATTTACTTAATGCCAACTTTTTTTGGTGACTGGCGCCTTCTCCTTTGGGATACATACCGCATAGAGGGGTTGATGTTCAACTAAGGACATGCCACTATGGGGTCGATATTGTGCATCTCATCCAAAGAAACAGTGAAGAGATTGGTGTTATATTTGGGGCAATTAATGAGATTTTCTTTCCACGGGGTTAGAGAGATTAGCTCCTAACTTTACCTTTCTGGACGACTAAGAATTCACCATCAAGAATTGATAATGGGATCTTCATTCTCACTTCAGCTAAGAGACTGCATTCACCATCCTTCGTGTTTTTGTCTACAGGTACACCAAAATTCGTGATGTTGACATCCAACTAGCGTTGATTGGAAAGCCTTGCTATTTTCACTCTTCCCTTGTTGAAGAGTAATCACAAACAGATCCTTTAGTATTTTTCATGTATTTGACGTGTTCTTGTCAAGTCATTGTGGATGGTTTCATCATGAGTATTGGAGTACTTCATCTTCAGGTGGATGGTAGAAGCAACAATGTCAAAAGTTGCGAATAAGGGCCGATCCATGATATAATTTAAACACTCTTGCAGGGGACCACCAAGAATTGTATGTCTCATGTCCTCACATCTCATTTCTCCAAGCGAGGCCATCAACTCTATGTTTCTCCAATGGGTGTCACAATGTCATTGAACGCATGCAGACAAGTGCTCGCATAAGGCAAGAATCTCCTTCTTCTAAACCCTAATTCTTCGAAGAGACTAGTGTACACGATGTTACATGAGCTGCCCCCATCGGTCAGGAATAATGATACTTCATGATTGGCTATACTTTTTGCTATTACCAATGGAAGTACCTCATTATGGATATTGCCCACCTTTTTTTACCCCCTAAACCCTAGAATAGGTATCTCGTCTTTCGAGTTCCCTTCTTCTCCTTTCGTTTCTGATCTTGTGGCATGTCTCTTTATGGTTGTCGTGAGTGGTTCTTTTAGGTGAGATAACCCTTAAATTATTGAGGAGATGGGGGAAATGGAAAAGGAGAAGAAGTCGGAGTTGGTAAAGTGGCGTTGTGATGAACGGTAACTGAGTTTCTTTGAAACTAGTCATTGTTGACGGTTATGAAAACTCGCAACAACCAAGTTGGTTACCAGGAAAGGTTGCGACGTTGCAACCAAGTAGATCATAGGAATTTGACGTGGGATTTCGTAAGAAGAATCAAGAAACGGTTCCCATAGCGCCATTATTCAGGTGAGGGATATGAAATGTTGATTTGTTGATGAATACCGTCGTGGAAGCTCTCTCGCACGGCGGGGAGAGTCTCTGGTAGGTGGAGAGGGGGTGCACTTGCAAGGCGCTTTTGTTAGTGATGTCTATATATGGAAAACGATTAGAACCGCCTCCATTGACTGTGGTGTGAAATACGGACCACCGTTGGATTGATCCCAACGGCAACAACGAGTGTGGTGCATGGTTCTAGTGCACGGCTGCTTTGTGAGAGTCTACCGGTTTGTGCATCTTAAGGGGGTGAAACTTTAGATTGAGCCTTCGAAGTAAGCTGGTCTCATTGGACACTATGGCCTGTCGAGAAGGCCAATATCTAATAACAATATAAGAAAGTAATATACTACCAAAAATACCTAATTAACCTAATTAAAACAGTCTAACAGCCTTATTTTATACCCCTAAATGTAATTTCAACTAAATAATCATTTCATTATTTTATTAATCCAATCCTCATTATTATTCTAAATTTTTTTACGTATTCCAAGTTTTTATATTAGGTCTGCCTGCAATAAAAAAAACTTAGGGTGTGTTTGGTTCGGGGTAGATGGAGGGGAGGGGAGGGGAGGGAATATTTTTAATTAAACGTTTTTTGTTCAAATTTTATGAGGGGAGGGGAGGGAATGGGAGGGGAGCAAAACCCCTCCAAAATACACTTTTTGCGTCCCTCCAAATCGGTGGGATTTGGAGGGGAGGGGAGGGAATCTCAACTTTAATATTTTAAAAATTATTATAATTACTATAATATCCCCAGCTTTATTTTAATATTTTAAAATTATTCATTTTCTTTTGTATTATTACTCTCTTCTGTGTGATTTTTCTCGATTGCTTCTATCAACTTATTATAATTATTCTCTACCTTCAAATTATTTTGAAATTTTTGTCCTTAATATAAATCATAATCATTTCACTTTTTTGATTTTTTTATAACTCTTTTATGTTTATTTATGTTTTTTTTTATAATTTTGTTATATATCATATCATATTTTCTTTTATATCAAATTTTAAAATTTTCATTTTAATTTATTTATTTATTTTATTAAAAGATTTAAACCATTTATATGTAATAATAAATTGTTTTATGTATTTTATGTGTTAAATAATTCATTACGATTTCAAAGTTGTTATCAACATATAGTTTAATTTGTTTTTGAACATTTTATTCGAATTAAGTGAACTCAATTTTTTAACGTTATGTAGTAAATTATAACTTTTTAGTCACTCAATATTAGAAATTTTACTAACAAAAAAATATGTATAGATTTTTCACATTTGAATATCATATTGTATCACTTATATAAGATAATAAGGATAAAAATCACTACGCCAAACAAGACCTTAGACAGCGCTTTTTTTGGCCTTAGACAGCGCTTTAAAGCGTTGTCTATTCCAGCGCTGCTGTAGGTAAAGACAGCGCTTTTTTTTAAAGTAAAAGCGCTGCTAAAGGCCCCTTAAGCCAGCGCTTTTCGTTTAAAAGCGCTGCTAAAGGCCCCCTTAAGTCAGCGCTTTTAGGTTAAAAGCGCTGCTAAAGGCCCCCTAAGGCAGCGCTTTTAGTTTAAAAGCGCTGCTAAAGGCCCCCCTATGCCAGCGCTTTCCTAAACCCAAAAATTAAAAAAAAGCCTCTTTAGGCAGCGCTTTTAGTGTAAAGCGCTGTCTAAAATATACAGTTTTTTTTATATAAATTACTTAATATAGCGCTATTTGAATTATACATTTTATATGCACTTGTTTTTAACCACAATTTACACAAAGTTTTTAACCATAATTTGCACCAAATTATATATGCACCAAATTTTCACAAATTGGAGCTTCAATCCAATTAAAAACAATACCAAAAGATATACCATATACATTTGCAACAATGTACTTATATATACTATTACTCATTTACATATACTTACAAGAAAACAACACCAAAAGATATGCCACATTTTGTTTGCACCATTATACCATTACAAAATCTATTCATCTCTATCTTTTACATCTGCACATATAACCTGAAACAACACCAAAATATCGTAATTCACGAACGATATTTGCCTTGGTCTCTATCATGAACGACTATCTTCATAAGTGTTATTCCTCGTTTAATTTCCTCTTCGTGAACAACAACGGTCTCGTGATCTCCATCATCAATAGCATCATCATGTGGGTGATCTTCGTTACTAGCCATCTAACCTGTAATAAAGAAAAACCTTGAATGTTTGTCACGTTTTATATACAAATTAAGTTACTTTATAAAAAAAATAAAAGCCAAATCATATCAGGAGAAACTTATATAATGCACTAAAATATTTGATTAAATAAGCATAATACCATAACAGCTCAATCAAACCCTTCAGAGAGAGATTATCCAAATGGCAACAAAAGTGAGGCAAAAGGAAGACATTTGAAAAGCCATAAACAAACTAACAGGAACTACAATAAGCAATTTTAACTAAACTCCAATACAAGAAGCCACCCAAGTACTAGACAATTGAAAATGACACCAATACAAAAAAGCTTTCCACCTTGGCCTGCCATCCCCAATTGATAACACTGCTAGCTAAACACTAATTCTTGTTTATAGGGATATAAGTCTCCTAATCCTAAATAAGTAGGAAAACCAGGAAACTAAATCATGGTACTAATAACTAAGCAATATAGAAACTAATTTTAGGAGATAATGTAAGATGCTCTAAGATTAGAAACTAATCTTCCGAGATAAACTACTCCATAAATCATAACATTCTAAGATACTTTCTTATATTTCAATACTGACAAATCCAAATGGACAAGTTATAAAACACTTATAACAAAACGCTGATTAATACTATCTATTAAGCATACAACAAACAATGCTTGCAGATACTGAATTGACCCAGTTTTTTTATGGGCTGAATCTACCCAGTTTAGAATCTGAAGCACTGCAAGAAAAATAACAGCTTGTGTTGCAACATGAATTAAACAAGTGCATGTATATGGGTCCCTCCAAAATAGCAGCACATAAGCATGGGATGACTTTTTTAACTGAGCCCCTCACCCCCAATAAAAGGGTAGTTTAAAAAAGAAACATTCACCAGCTCTGTGGTTCATGAAGATTAAAAGAAGTGACAAAATTATTATCAGAATCAATAGTTTCCTATAACTTATGTGACTGTAAATTGAAACAATAAATTTGTGTCCAATGTTGCTTCTTCACTAAACAATGGGTTGACATATGAAACTACATGAAAATAAACCAAGGACAAGAACAATGCATAACTCGATATATAGTATGTAGTATAGATTGAAACCTGAGTTGCAATAGATGTTTGTCACCAGCACCTCTTCGAATCAGCGATGGCCTTCGACTAACTACACCAATACAAAAAAGTCTTAACCAACTTTTTATTAAAACTATTAAGACTAGTAATGAAAAAAGCAAATAGCAAGTTGTAAGTTCAAGAAAGAATTATTATGCATAAAATGAAGTTATTTATAGTGAAAAAAGTTTCAGCAATATGATGATTAATTGTCTCATTCAAATTAATATATCAAGATGCCTAATACAACTCAACACAGGACATGAGATATTGTAGAAGTGTTTATTGCCTGATTCAAACAAGACAAAATTAAAGAGCCAAGTGAAACCAGCTGCATGATTATGCATATCAAGATCAACCCAATTTCATATTACAAGATATTATTACATAGACATAAAATATTGGGGTATAGAAGCATTGTGCCAGTTATTTAACAACACTGGCTAATACCAAATCCAAAATGACAGTTGACATTGACTAATTGTAATAACAATCTATAAAAAAATTCAAATCAAATTTCAAATGATAATTTGAAAATAAGAAAATGGAAGGAACAAACTAATATTAATCAAAGTCAGAAGCTATGCAAGTCTCTCCCAATGGAACTAGATTCTCTCACCTCTTATTTGCATATGAGTGATTTTATTCTCTAAGGTTGACAATGCTCGGGGAAGGTTTAATGGTAGATATATTTAAAATATTTAGTGTTTCTTTAGGGTAAAGATAAATGGCGTAAAATCAAGGGTTTTCTTCTTAAGTAGTGTTTTTAGAAGAAAGATTGATAAAATGACTTATATGTCTACTATTAAAATTACTAGTTTTCTGCATTTATATATTTGGTTCTCTATGCTTTCAGGTAGAGTGAAGAAAGGACCTTTCATTTTCACCTTGGACAAAATTAACCATGAGATTGGCTTTATGGAAGAATAAGTTATTGAATAAACCAAACATGATTACTCTAACTACCTCAATCATGAATTATATTCCTATCTATTATATGTAAACCACTTAGCTTCCTACTAGCATATGTATCCAGATTGATAAACGTATGAGAAACTTCAATTGGAAAGATAACTTTAATTGAGGTATTCATCTCATATGATGAGACAAAATCACTCAAACTGAAATTAAAGGAGGGGTATGTGTGAGAACAATTAGAGAGGCTAAAATTAATATGCTTGGAATGAAACTAAAGCTACTAAATCATTTGGATTTACGGTAGTATCTTCTAAACTCGGGGTGAAATGAAACTAAAGCTACAAGTTGTAGCATCTTTCCAAATTGTGCTGATGACTACAAATGCAAACACTTGACAAAAATTCAGCTTCTGACTTACAGATAAAAGGCTTGTACCAAATTGACATTTCATCAAACACTATATGTGCAACCATATAGCGCTGGTAAAAGAGAAGACAGAATATCATAAATTCAATTTCTAGCAATTACTAAACATCATCTCGAACCAAATGCAAATGATGAATTGGTTTCAAAAATAGTAGGCCAAGTATTGGCAATATGAGTAGACACAGAGTAATTCATTCCTCTTATCAAAATCCAAAACTGAGAACTACCTTAACTAATGCTCCACTATTGTAAGCTTTTTCTAGTTCATATCAAAATAGTTTTGTGTCAAAACTATTAAAGCAAAATCACATCCTTGAACAGAATTTCAACAAATTTTTATTTGCTTTTCAACTTGAAACATAGAATGGGATGGATAGCGTTAAACAAAACCAAAAGAAATGTCATAGGCACTACGAAGAATACCTGATAAAGAATCAAGGAAACAAGAATAGCAGAGATTTTACGAGCAAGGAAAGCCGTCGCGTGAATGTCACCGAACAAATGCAAAACAGAGCAACGGAATTTAGGGCTTTGTATAAATGTCGTCGAGTAAATGTAGCCGAGTGTGTTAAAGTTGAGAGGGGTAGCGGAGCAAGGAGGTGTGTGAGAGAAGAACAGTGTTTTTTTGGTGTTTAGGGTTTTTTGCGTGAGGGAGAAGAGGAAACAAATCTGAGAATATAGAAAGAATGAAAGAATCAATTTTTTAATTTTAATTTTAAATGACACTTATTGAGAAGCGCTGGCTAATGTGGCCCTGTAACAGTGCTTTTGCAAAGCGCTTTCTAGAGCAACCCCTTTAGCAGCGCTTTTAAGAAGCGCTGTCTAAGGCAACCCTTTTACCAGCGCTTTTTCTTTTTTTCTTATATAATTTTTGTGTTTTATTTTTTATTTCACTTATAGCAGCGCTTTTGTATAAAAGCGCTGTCTAATATGCGCTGTCTAAAAGCCTTTTTGGCATAGTGAATGTAAATTATTAATAAAACCCCTCCCCTCCCCTCCTGAACCAAACATATTTTTAATTAAAATCCCTCCCTTCCCCTCCCCTCCCCTCCCCTCGTTTGAACCAAACACCCATTTGATTAAAAAAATCCCCTCACCTCCCCTCCCCTTCTCTCCCCTCCATTAAAATCCCTCCCCTCCCCTCCCCCTCATTTGAACCAAACACACCCTTAACGTATTCCAATGTCATTCTTAGGCCTAATTTTATGGATCTATTTGTTATTTTCATCTCCTAAAAATCTCATTAAATCATAAACAATAATTATGGTCAGACTAATTAATATTGCCGATAAAATCTATTAAATCTCATTCTTTGTATGGTACCAATGCATTTACACGGGTTCTTTTGCAAATAGTATTAAGTGAGATGTTGGTCTTTACGTTTTTCCATAAGTACTGCATAATTATCATTGTAGTAGGAAATGTAAAGACTTAACCTTTTACCAATGCAAGCAAAAACCCTACCCACTACAAAGAATCAATGCAATGTCAAACTCTTCCTCCAACAGATTTCTCTTCCATTCCAGTTTTGATTTTCTCTTCTAGTTTTTTATTTTTCTCTGGAAAGTTCCATATTTCTTTTCCTTACAATTTTTCCGATTCAAATCAATTATTTACCTACTCCATAGCCTTTCATTCATGAAATTCTTCACATACATCTTATATAGTTTTTGGTTCGATTTTTTGGTTATATTTTTCTTTTAAATGAAGAAGAATATACATCGATTTTTCTTTTCATGTTCAATGAAGAAGAAAATACATCCTTTTTCTTTTTCTTCGAGACATTTTTCTATTTTCTTCTTTCAAGTGTAACGTATTCATTTCCATCATTCATATACTCATGCCATTAGTTTTCACCAAATTTTTTTCATTCGATTGCGATTCTCACTCTTCAGCGTATAAATAATCTGATATCAATTATTTGTTTATGTATTTTTTTAATCATTGTTCTACGTTTGCAGTATGAGTGATTTCATGTTTGATATCGTTTTCATCTTCATCTTTAAATCTTCCATCTTTAGTATACTTATTTTTTTCAAAATCTGTTACACGTTCCTTCACCATGTTGTATCTTTTTTTTATTATTATTCTTTGTTGTTTAATATCTTTTTGTTTTTTTCCTGATTTAACACTGTTTTTGCTAAACTGTATCTAGAAAAAATTGAATGGTCGCGCTCTGCTGTCAGCCGTGTCGCCAAGCATACAAGTCCTATCAAAGATACTCAGCCTTGTCGTCAAGCAAACAAATTGTGCCATCCAGCAAACAAACCCTATCCAAGGTGTTCAACTTTTATTATAATGATTATGTTGAAACACATCACAGATGCACAATATCACTGATTTCCAGGGATATATAGCTTTTTGCACATATATTGTAAATTATATCAACAAGTTAATTTATATTATTAGAACTTTATTAATATATAGTATGATTTAATTGTTAAAAATATTAATTAATTTTCTTTATTTCAATGTGATCAATTTTTGCAGGGTGAAAAATGTTAATCTTAAAAGTCGTGCCCATGTGTTCCTCCTCAACCATTGTCTATCCGACTGAAAATTTAAATATCATGATTTATTTAGCTTTTTTTTGTGTAGAAAATTTGATTTTTTTCTCATACCAATGAGAGTTAAATTGCATTTTGGTCTACTGTATTGTAACAAACCAATAAAGTACGCCACACGTCCATTAAATTTCTAAAAAAAAATTAGAATTGTCTTTCATTACATATTGTTTGTATGTAATTAAAATATGTAATTATTTCCTTAAATAAGCGTGGAATAAAAAAAATCAAAAGTTATTGATATGAGTCTTTTTATTATACTTTTAAGTTTTATTAACAAAAAAAAGTCGTAAATTTTACCA
The DNA here is from genome assembly GCF_029867415.1 of Vicia villosa. Taxonomy (NCBI): domain Eukaryota; kingdom Viridiplantae; phylum Streptophyta; class Magnoliopsida; order Fabales; family Fabaceae; genus Vicia; species Vicia villosa. The sequence continues at coordinate 93,527,948 of NC_081184.1, read as the reverse complement.
ATAATTGAAGGTCGTAAGTCTATTGGTTTTCTACTCTATGTTTTCGAAACCTATCCGTGACGTTTATTAAACATGTTTTGGAATCAAAATTATAGAGTGAATTTAAAAGACGTGTGTAACAATTATATATTGATTGGGTCTAATTTATAATTTTTTATTTATTTTTAGATTTAGTAAAATTCATTTTGACACAAAAACATAAAACATATTATATTTTAAACAGAGATTATTATAATAAAGATTATTTAAATAAGAATTATTAGTACCTTTTTATGTATAATAAATAAATATAGTAAAATAATAAACATTATTAAAGTATTTAAAATAATTAAATTAAATATCATTACAGAAGGTTAATGATTCTAAATTCCTTTAAAAATATATTCTAATTAATGTTGTATATTTCCTTTACTTTTTGAGTTTTTAATGTATACAAATTTTTTGTATGAAATTAAAAATTAAATGCATATAAACAATTTACAATTAATGATTTTAAACTATTTATTTAGAAACTACAAATATTATTTAAGACTATTTATTCAACTTCTTAATATGATAATAAATTTTAATTAAATCAGATTAAAATAGTTATACTAATTATATTTAATTCTTGATTTTATTTTATTATTGGTTATAACTTTCATATTAATTATTAACCATTTCAAATATAATTTGTAGAAAATTCAAACAATTTCAAATTAAAATTATTGTACTCGAAATTAAAAAAAAAAAACATTTTCCCGGGTATTTTACCTCAAACTCTTTCCCTCATTAAACACATTGTAGACTCCTCTGTCGAAACTATATGTAATATGTCAATTATATGTAATTATCATGTGATTTTCAATCATTTTGTTAATCTATATAAATTGGTTAACAATTTATTAACTATTTCAATTTTTGAACTTTTTAGTAATTATTATGATTTCTATGTGATATGTGAATAATAATGAACAATATATTTATATAAATTTTCAATACAAAGTTATAAACTTTTCTTAACCATGCATCATTTGACTTTTATTTATTTATTTATTTATTTATTTATGTGGATCCTTATTTTTATAAGAGGAAAAATATTATTTATATTTAATTTTTAACTGATAAGAAATTGAGTAAACGGACAATAATAACGATATGCTATCAATATCGATATTGTAAGTTAAAATGTGACAATAATAATGATACACTATTAATATCAATATTGTGAGTAAATAATAATCAAGGTTAATAATAATCATTTACAATACAGAAGAATTTTAAAAATATAGGCAAACCCGACGTGCCGAACCTATTTTTCTGACGGGCCGATAAAATGTATTCTTAAATTGAACAGATATTAAAGATCATATATATGTTTAATGATTTCTGAATTACTATAGCATATAACTTCTAAATTACTACACAAATTATTAAACCAATATGTTTTTTTTTAGTGTATAATATGTTTTGTTTTATAATATTTGTTAATAGAAATTGTAAAATTAAAATTATAAACAATTATAAAAATTATAGACATGTCCGACAGGCCAAACCTGTTTTTTCACCATATATTTGGTTTAATAGTAACTACTAAATCCATGTATATCCGGACAACTACTACAATTTGATAAATTAAATTAATATTTGTATGACAATTAACATTGAAATTTTTTTTCTTTTAATTCGTATAAATACATTTTTTAACCATAACTATATAATATTTATTTAATATTTATATCAATTTTATACGACCCGTGCAAACGCACGGAAACTTTACTAGTATGTATAATGTTCAATAACAAATGTGCACCCAAATTTCTAATTTGGTGGATAATTGCTTGACTACTTCATAAATATTCAAAATATACTTGAGTTGATTAGTTTTGCATTTCATGTAATGAAGGATTTCATAGACGATAAGGGCTTTATTAAGGATATCCCTACCCGAAACAAATGTCTCTGAGGCCGGCCCAATCAACGCAGAAGCCCCGTTCTAATTTTGAAAATGGGTCCAAATTTAAAATATAAATACAATTATATAATTAAAAAAGACACATAAAAATTATATTTATGTATTAATTAATAATATATTTAATTAAAATTATTTTGAATTTTGATCTATCTCAATTTTTGTATGTATTGATTTATTGAATTTTTATCATAACATTTTATTTATTTCAATTAATATTTATGAAAAAAAAATTGGACCTTCTAAAATTTTGAGGCCCCTAAAATTTGGGGCCCTGTGCTGTAGCACTTCTTACACATGCACAGGGCCGGCCCATGCTACTTTAGTGCTCTAAGATATGTGGCAGAAATCGATTTTCAGATTCATCTAATGAAACTCATATTTTGCATGTTTCCAAGCTCAAAAGAAAATAGGATTCAACACTTGTTTTAGAGATCACTTTTGTGCTTTTGTTTTTGTTTCAACATCTTTACTTCATGCTCATCTATTGTTTGAATCTAATTGTAAGCTTTTATTTTATGCACTTACTAAAAATAATTATTAATTATATTTTCTTTCTATTATTATTGGTTAGACTTTATTAACTTTGAATGGAGCTTGGAGTTTTAAGAACTAATTTCTTGAAAGAAAATATTTTTTTCATTTCATTTTTATTTTTTTCCATCTCATATAACTGACAGTGAGAATATAGACAGATCAAGATCCAAATTATCGCAACAAAATTCTCTCCTACTTACACACCAAAAACATCTCTTAATTAAATGCTCCTTTTTTTTAACTGCATTCTCCTCAATTCAATTCTTCCGACTTTACACTGTGTCTCAAAAATCCCACAAGGTATCCTTTATTCATTAATTTCCAATTTTCAATGCATGTAAAACTTACGTAAATTTTTTGTTATTGTGTAAGGATATTGTTTTGTGACACTGATTAATTAATGTTTTAACTTGCATAAGGTTCTATAGACACAATGGTGGGAATAACATTACTTGTAGATCTATGGAGGAAAAAACAAAGCTTTAATATGGCACATTCTTATCCATCTTCATGGCTTTTTTCTGCATCTGCCACTGCTGCCACAATGTCTGTTGGGGCCTCTTTAGCCTCCAATGATTTCTTTGGGTATGTATCATCTTTTTGGCTACTTGAAACAATTTTTAATAGTCACTGTTTGAATGGAATATTAATAACTATTTGTCATAAAAATATCATATGAATCACTAGACACATACATAGACATCAGATACGACACTGACAATGATACATCAATAACATGTGTCTATTTCATATTGGACATTACAATGATACATCGATAATATATGTCAGTATCTTATTGGACATCAACAATGATACATCAATAACATGTGTCAGTGTCGTATAAGATATCTGATACGTCTTTGTTCAGATGTGTCGGTGGTATATAGAGAATAATTCAAAATTAAATTTTAGCACCATTCCTCATCATAACACATGACTGCAGTTTCAGGACACCGGTAGCTTATTCTGACGCTGGAGTGCTGGCAGTTTCCGACGATTACCTTTCCGGCATTCGAGCTTCGCAGGAGAAATATTTCTACCATGATTCTCTAAAGTATAGCCCAAAAGGCTGCAATTTTGAACTTAAGCCATTGTGGTCTGCTTTTGAATTGAGAACATTTGCACTAATCTCATTAAGGTCATTCTTGATGTTCTATTTGCCTCTTTTGGAGCCTCATGCAAATATGGAACAAGATTATGATAACTTTATGCAAGACAAAGAAGATGAACTTCGTAGTAAATTGGCTGTTCCCTTTAAAAAATCACTATTGCAAATCGCCCGTGAGGTAAGACTTATTTAATTTATGACATATGCAGAGCTGTCTTTAAGTTTTTATAGGTCCTGTGTAAGTAAGAACCCCTATATAACCACAGGTTAAAAGTTGATTTAACTGTAACAAATTTTAGATCATATGCGGTAGTCTACTTTGCATGTCATAAGGCCAAACATATACAATATTCATTATTACATTGTTCAACTAATTTTTGTTTCAAATTCATCACAGGTTACAGTTGTAACAACTAGACGCATTTTAGAAAGACTTACTTTCCATTATGCTCCAAAAAAAATGGCATGGAGACTGCTAAAAGGTCTTCATTTTTTCTTCTTAATACATATTAAAACAAAATTCCTATGACACCAATTTGTCATCATTCGGTTTATGCGTCGGTCTCTTCTCTTGATCAGATGTTCCTGCATCGGCTGTTCGAAAAGCGGGACGGGGAATGCCGACTCATGTTTACATGCTTTGTGTGAGCAAAGCAACTCTTAGAGGTCAAAGAAATAAATCTATAATAATTTTTTTCATTAGTACAAAACTCATTGATTTTTTTGCCTATAACTTTTTTTCTTTATGCTAATGTTTGTGTATAGGACACACAATTGGTGTTGCAGCATCATGGATTGTTCAAGTAGGGGTCAGAGTATTTCAATTCTTTAAAACAAAGTCCAGAAATGAAGATGGTAGCATCAACAAAGCTGAAAGAAATAGAATTTTCAAAGAGAAGATTTACATAGCTACACTTAAGTGTAATGCATCCCTAGTTTTTGCAGCTATTGGTGGAGGAATTGGTGCTACTCTTTGTCGTCCTTCGGTTGGTCAATGGATTGGTAAGATTATCAATTACGCATTCAAACATTATCGTATAACTTATTAGCTATCAGTCGTCAGCTATAAATTAGCAGTTAATTTATCAACTATCTACTAAAGACTATCAATTAGTTTATCAGATATCAGTTGTATTCATCAGACTGACTCTATTTGTTTTATGAATTATATTGTGTTTTTTTCAGGTTGTGCTGTTGGTGATTTGACTGGTCCTGTTATTATAGCAATTTTTGCTAACAGAGTTTTGGACATGAACCTGCAGTGTTGATTATAGTTTTCTTTCAAATTTATTTCCTATAATTTAAATTCAAATAAGGGTGATATATCAAGATTTTAGATATCTTGCATTCATAAGATGGGAATATGTTGTGTTTCAAAAAACTTCTAAGTATGATCCTTGAATTCTTGTTTTATTATTATTTATATATTTTTTAAAGTGATTTATCCTTGTTTGAATGACCCTTTCCTTACAATTTTGATGAAGTATTTGGTACACTTTGTAGTGTGAAATTTGAACACTACTTTCCTACAAAATTTTGGAATCTTAAAATGTTATATGCATTGTTTCTCCATCTCAAATTTTAAGACTTTTGAATTTCACATAAATTATAAAATTATGTAACACTTTACAATAATATTCTTCATTAATTACAAAGAAAAATATTTATAAAAAAAAAATTGGAAGAACTAATGTCAAATTATGTTTCAAAAAAGTTAAAAAACACTTTAAATTTCTTTTTAAATAAATTACTCGTTTTCTATTGAGAAAATTTACGTAAGATTTACTTTCAAAGTATAGGATCAAAATGTAACTATTTAGGACTAGGATGACAAACAAATATGTCCTTGTTTATTCATGTCTCACAAAATTTCACAAAAACATGGAGGTGAGATGAGCATAATTGAGGGTGAGGGTGCAAGTCTAAAGCTTTGATTCGTCTGTAAAAAAAAATAATGGCGTGATAGTTTTTGAACATTCCACTTTTTAAATCTAAAAACTAGAAATTTTAAGTTAATCACCGCGCTAGTAAAATAATATTGTACGAGCATATTAGAGTACACAAGATTAAAAAATTTGTCCCATAAAAAGTGTGAATAAAATGGACATGTTCGACTGACCCGAAATATTTTACCCAAGAGAGTGAGTATTAGAGTGAGTATTTAAAAAAATTGTTACTAACACTCTTCCTGTTTTTATTTAATAAAAAAATATTTTTTTTTTAAATTTTGATATCCGACTAATTCAAAAAAATTAATTCCACTAACAAAATAGTTTTTATTTAACCAAAGAAAATTAGTAGGTCGACAGTAGGAAACAGAAATAAATATTCTCCATTTTAAATGTCCACTGCAACTTTTTAATATAAAGGGTAAAAACTAAAAACATATGGCAAGGTTATTAAAAGTCATGTTCGTAAAGTTTAATTTAATTAGTAACTTCAATATTGTTAGATTAAACTTCTAGAATTTTAATCCAAAAAAAAAAACATAGTTATGTGTGTAGGAGACAAGCGCGCAAGCTAAAGATAATATTTGAATAAAATAAAAGAGAGAAAAATTGTGCATCCCCTTAATAAAACCCAACTTACCCTTTATCAAATTGACTTTTATGGGCGAGAATGGTAGGGATAGATCGATCTGGTAGCATGTTATCCATAAGTTTGATCATAACTTTGAAACTCAACTTTCTCTAACATTCTAACTGAAAACTATTCTAAAGCACAACATTTTTTCATGAAATTTGTGTTTCAATACCCAATTATATCATACATTAACTAGATACAATAGAGTGTCCCAACATGCATTTGTTTATTGAGACAGAGGTAAATCCTCGCGACAACATGTTGGTTCCAATTCATTTGATGTGCAAACGTCCATTTCCAGAGATCAGCCGTCTTCAGCTCCGTCCACTTCCAGAGTTCAGACGTCTTCAGCTCCATCTTCATAGAGGCAAGTGTCATATGTTGTTGCTCCAAAAGTTCCACATGTCCATTTTTATGCACTTGTTACAGATGTTCTAGTTCATGATGTTGTTCTTGAGATTTTTGTTTGAGGCCCCTATGACAATTCACCACTTCCTCTGTATGTAAATCATACTACTAGTATGTGTGGGACAGAATGGTAAAATAAATCTTTATTTATTCTTTGAAACATGTAGTTATTTGAGCTCCAAAAAATTTAAGCATGAATGATTATATTATTATTATCCATGGTATCAGGCCCGATCCTTTTCAGGTGCAGGTAGTGCTCTAGCACTGGGCCTCATAATCCAGGGGGCCCAAATTTATTTAAACAGCAAGCACCTTTAGCTATATTTCTACACACTATTTTATTTATCTTATTTTCTTTCTTCTTTCTATAAGAAAGTTATATGGCTAACATGAAAGTATCAGTTTTACGATAGTTTATCATCATGTTAATAATACAAAAGGGAGTAAAGTTAATCATTACTTACTTTAAGTCTAGGTTGTGTTATTTAATTTCTTATTATCCCTTGGATGACATTGCCTTGTACTCTTGATGGTTGGCTTGTGGGTCAGGCCTGATGTATCTTCATCTACCTAAGCGAGTCATGCAACATTTCAAGTTTATACAGGGTGTTCCAAGAGACTCGTTTATGTCTGTTCTTCCTGATATTGTATGCAGAGATGTTGATGCGATGTTTGATGACTTCTACAATCATTTGTTACTAGAGGAAGCACGAAGTGTTCTAATTCCTCAATCATGGAGTAGTGTATTCAACTACATCCAATGGTATTTCAGAGTGTCACATCCTTACGTGACATCATATGCTCACGGAGATCCATCTAGGCCAACTCACCAAGAGATATTATAGGAGGAGCAGGATACGGCAGATCATGTCATTGATGTGTTACTTGCATATCATCATATTATGAATATTGCACGAGCGCGTGTAGAAAGAGAGTGGAGTTTCCAGAAGGAACTCTCGTGAGGGCTACTATATATGTCCTTTTATCGAAGGCATGTGCGACATTGTAGTACAGGAGGCAGAGAAGGAACATGGGGGGTCAGATATATCTAGCATTTCACTTTTATATCTATTTTGATAGTATTTGTATTATGATTCGTAAATTATCAACAATTATGTTTGATTATGGACTATGCAATGATTCTAATATATGACATTTTAATTTTTATAGTATACTCAGTATAAATGGCCTATAATATAAGATTTCTTTAAAAATGTCAAATTTATAACAATCTTATTGTCGAAAGGGATATTATGGAAGGATATTTCTATATTACTCTCGGATTGTGAAATAAACACACTACAATAATTTTAAAATGTGTCGAGGGTTATTACGCAAGTGCACATATAGACTTATCCTTCTATAAATACGAAAATATATTTTCATACTATTTTTTAGCAAAATGGAACGAGTGACTCACTTACAAATAAATGTGATGTATTTAGAATACGTAAGAAAATATATATCCGTATTATAATGTATTTAGAATACGTACAAAAATATATTTATGTATTATGGCAAGCACATTTTCCGAATTTTATTAGGTGGGCTGTTCACCATTAAGGGTGGGAATAGCAACCCCAAAAATAATAATATAACTAGAAAAAGTCCAAATCTTTTAATGGGCTCGATATTTCACTTAGGGAAGCCCATTAAGTTTAACATGAGATGAAAGTCCAACACATAAATGCCTCAGTTTTTCTAAGAACATTCATTAATTGTGAAAAGACTATTTATTTTAGGACATGTATGTAAGCACATGCACCCACAAAGTAGCTGGTAATAATTTGTGTTGTATGAGTGAAGTTAAAAAATGGAGGGGCCATAGAGTCATAAACACATGTCAAGGTACCTAAGGACATGAATAGACCATCATAGACAACAAACAAATGTTCCACCATGCCATTAAAGACAAGCCAATTATTTTAAATGTAGATGCTTGTTTGTTTCAAAATATATATTTTTACCATCAAAGTGATTCAACCCTATTTTCATTCTAAATTTATTCATGTTTAAATGTTGTGTAAATTGATATAGTATTATTTTGATTATTTTTCAAGTTTCAACTCTTGATTGTCTTTTCTTGAAAAATAAACATGCATTGCATATGTTAAGTTTTTTTTGACACTAGTTAATTTCATTTATTAAATTTCCCATCTTAGTATTTTTCTCTATTTTAACTCTTACTGTCAGTGACATATAATTGTTGTGAGGACATAATATCATCTATAGAACCCTACAAAAATAGTAAAATAACAAATGACATAATCTAATTCAAAAAGTTTTTACAAAATCAAAATGTTGACCAATCATATTATTGTTTGGTAAAAATGCAATACTTTCACACTACATTACAAGACAATTAGTTGCACACGCCTTCTAAAACGGTCATTAGAGGAAGTTAATTTTCCCTTAATTTCAACAAAATCAAAAAGTTGACCCATCATGTTTGGCACAAATGCAATATGTGACAGCACTTAGAGTCTCATTAATCAACTTTAGTATTTGTTGAATGAATCTATAAAATTCACGATATTTCATTTGTTCACACGATATCTCAAACACTAGCTTATCATCTTTCTCAGATATTTGTATGCATATGAGTCAAAACTAGTTACATATTTGAATATGTGATATCTCATTTATTCAATTTTAAATATTTAAATACACATTTTCTCATTTATTTACTTTTAAATCGTGAAGTTATTAAACTACTAATAAACGAACGCCCACACTAACTCAATTTTCTAAAACAATACTTATCATCTTCTCAAAATAAAAAAATAAAAAAAAGAGTATTATATCTTTTTAAGATGAAAAAAAAAACATGAAATAAATCAATATAAGATCCCGAGTTCAAATTCTGATTAAAACAATTTTTACTTCGATTTTACTTTAGCCTCTAACCTAAAGGGCTAGAAAAAAAATGTATAAGAAATCAGAAAAAAAATAAAAATTAAAAGATGAAAACAAAGTAAAATCCTTAAGAACTCTTACATGCATAGATGAAGAAAGAGAACTCAATCCTATCTTTATCCTTCTGAGAATTCTTCTCTTCCAACCACAATCTACTATCCAAACCACTCCTCGTCCTAAACATAAAAACACCACAACCCGACCCCGAACCCGAATCAAAGAACCAATCATGAACATCCCAAAGCAAATCAACCAACAAACCATCCACAAAAATAGTCTGATTCCCTCGAAAATTCCACCGCAACCTCTTCACACGAATCACATTCTTCTTATCAATGCTCACACACAAAACCGGTGACAATGAAATTGATGATTTACTATCAAAAGAACGACCTTCGTTCTCAACGCTGCATTTTATAACAACGTCATGATAATTACCGCCGTTGCAGAATTGAGCTTTGGTGGAATAAACTGTGTTACCAGATGAACAATGTTCTCTACGTGATAAGAGTGAAATCTTCGCCATTGGTATGTTATCTCTCATTTTCTTTGTTACAGTTTCTGAATCTCCGAGAATTAAACCGATTTCTGAATCTACAATGACAACGATGTAGTAACCTTCGACCGGTTCTGGACCTGTTTCGTATTTTGCGTTTGACAGATCCCATAGAACGGTTGCTTTGGAACCTTTGGAATCTTCGAGATCGAGGATTTTGCTGCCTTTTTTCCTGCGGAAGAATCGCGAGTTTGTGTTGAGGCGGAAAGGTGGGAGGATGGATGGATCTTGGTTGTTGAAGGATATGGAGAGTCCTTGATTTGAATGATTTCTGCACCATGTTACAGTGATGAGAATTTGTTTGGAGGTTGAGAGGACTAGTTTGTAAATAGATGAAATTGAGGTTTGGATGGAAGGGGAGAGAGTGTTGGGTGTGATGCATGGGTTGTTTGAGTAGGTGGAACATGATGGATTTGAAACGTTTATTGAGTTTTCAGTGAAACATGAAACTAGGTCTCTCATTGTTGTTGAGAAATTGGATTCAAAGATCTAAAAAAAATTTGGATGATTTTTTTGGAAGAGAGAAATAAATGTGATGAGAAGAAAAGAGAGATGGAAGTTAGAAGGGTGAGGATGAAACTTTGGTGGGTGTAGTTTTGATATGATTTGCCAGATAATGGAGATGATTAAAAAATTGGAAAGAAGTTAAATAAAAAAAGGGAAGGGTTGCCAAAATTGATGATCCTGTATTTTAGTACACGATTGGGTTTTTTTCCATAAAAGATTGAGATTTAGAATGGAAATAATATGGTAGTATTAGACTTCACATTTAGTATAGTATTGATTGATGTGTTGGGGTTTGGATTGTCTTGGAGTTTGGTTTCTCAAAAACTTCAAGATTTATGTATAAAAAAAGAAGAAATCTTCAAGATTTAGTATGACATGTGGCATATCAAAAAGCTAAATGTTTTAAAAATTTTGAAATATCTTTGTAATTTAGTTGAATATTCTAGGTATTTAAAATATTTTAGTGATTTGGTGTAAAACTATTTATTTACGATAGTATTTTTTTAGAAATTGAATAATTTATATGTAACTCTAAGGACTAATCATCCAAACGAAAAAATACAAAGATAAAGTTCTCTGTCAAAAAATCCATGTGTTTAGGATTAAGAAATCGAAATTTTTGATTAAGTCGATTAGGTCGAAAGAAATCTTTTATAATCTCATCTCATCTGAGTACTATTTAATAATTTTAAATTATAGTAAAAAAATCTTTTTTTTCTATATTTAAATAGATTGATTGAGTTAATAAATTAATTAAATTTTATTATTTTAATTAATTAATATTTAACACTAACTTAAATAAATTGTTTGGTTTAATTTTTAAATAGATTAATAAACTAATAATTTAATGAGATTATGTTTTTTATTTTGATATTTAAAATAATTTTTTTTAAAATTAATTTATACTGTATATAATAATAAATTAAAATGTGTAAAAATTTAATGTAATTTAATATGTATAAATCACTGGGAAGATTAACAAATTAATAAATTATTAAAAGTTTAAAGTTTAGTATAATATAATAGTAGTAATAATTATTAACCAAGAGTGAAGTTGTAATTGCGAGAATAACGTACCAAGTGGGTAGCGTTTGGTGATTAATGAGAACTATAATTAAGGGGAAAATGTAACTACTGTTAGAGCGATTTATTTGGCAAATGCGTTAGAGTCTATGCTTGAAAAATGGAACAAACGGACACATAAAGAGGAGACAAAATAAATTAAATCATATTTGTTTCTATTCTTTTGTTTTTTCCTTACTCTTGAAAAAGTATTTAATTAAAGAATAAAAAGGACACATATTATTTTTTGAATTATTTAAAAGATAAAAGTTTTTAATTTATTTTCTACTTTAATTGTTTATTAGTAATTTATATTTTAAGTAATTTGTCAACTGTCTTTAAAAACAATTAGAAACATTCTTTGCTAATTAATATATGGATTGAAAACTGATTAGTGTATAACTATCGTTGTCAAAACAAAACATAAAAAGTATACTATTTAGCTATTAGTCAAAAAAATTGTCTCTATTCGAATGAAATTCAAAATTCAAAATATGTACTCTTCTGGATGTGAGTCTTTTACACACATTCACCCGAATAAGTCAAATAATTCATATCCAATTTCAGTAATTTTAAATTTTGAAATATTATAATCTAATTTAATTAATGGTTTAGATCTTGCCTACAGTCACTGTTTGAACTTTGATTGAGCAATTGGGGAGGAGATTTTAGAAAATTAATATTTATATTTGATATTTTTTAATTTAAAAAATATATATTTTATATAATAATTTAATCATATTTTACCTATTTTATATATATATCTTATATATATATATATATATATATATATATATATATATATATATATATATATATATATATATATATATATATATATATATATATATATATATATATATATATATATATATATATATATATATATATATATATTTATAGAGAAAATAAGACAAAAAATCATTTCTTTTAAAATTCTCATTCCAAATAATTATAAGGATCTTTTTTATGGATATAATAAGAGGAGAAATTGAATAATAATGTTATATTTTATCTTAATTCAGAATTTGATAAGATGATCAATATGATAAATTATTTTTTAATTAAAACTATCATGTCTCTCTGTTTTAAATATATATTGTTATTCTTAATAAGAGTAAGATTTGAAATTAATTGGATACGGTAAGAAAGCGATTACTAATTTATTTATATAAAGGCTTAAGTAGTTTTTTTGGTCTTTGTAAGTTGGCGTGTTTTTTATTTTCGTCTTGTATCTTATTTTTCTTGAAAATGGTCCCTGAATGTTAAGATCCTTTTAGTCTTAGTTTTTGAAATTGAAATCCGCAGGAAAATTCGAAGGAAAATCCGCAGGAAACCTGTAGATTTTCCTGCGAATTTTTATTTTATTGACTAAAATCAAAAGAAATTTAACATTTGAGGACTTTATCCCCAAAAATAAAAATACAGAGACGAAAAACAAAAACACGCCAACTTACAGGGACTAAAAAACTATTTAAGCCTTATATAAAATATAACTTCAAATACTAAATATTAATAAAAAAGAGTTTGATTTAATAAACTTAAATATTAAAAATGAAATATTATTAAAGATTAAAAAAATAAACATCAATTTAAAATTTCGAAAAAACATTAAATATAATTTCCTTTAACATTTAAGTTTAGGTTAGGCATGACAATGGGTTCAGGATCAGTTTTTACCTATGCAAATTCAAACTCGAATTCTTAAACAATTCTCATTTTCCCGCTTTCATTTCTAGCATGGAAAATTAAAACTTAAACCCGTTTCAAACGGGTTCGGATTAGGAATATCCTCGCCACACCACCGTCTATTTAGTGAAACTAATTTTTTAAATAAAAATATTTATTTATTTTAAAATCAAATTACATTATAAATGATAAAATAAAACAATCTTAAAAAGTTTCATTATTACATTTTAAATATTAAATACAAATCAAAATATCAAAACATTAACCACATATTTAACATTCTAAATTATTAAAACTAAACAGCAAAATACATAATAAAATAAACGAGGCAGATTCAAGGTAGGTGCTAGTGTCCTCATTATCCGACCAATGTCTATATTTTGAAGTCAAAACGGAGTTTCTCCGTAAAATTCAGAGCGGGTTCGAGTAAGTGCCCGCAGTAAGGGTTATGTTGTCATGCCTTGTTCAAGTATAATTTTATTACACTTATTTATTTTTCTGATAACTCCTAATTAAAACTATTTTCTATCAATTTTGGCCTTCAAAACCTAATTTAAGTATGAGATATTTTCAAATCACCAACAAATATGAAAGTCAAAGATTAAGTGTAAGTCGTAACATCGTAGTCATAACCATTGGTGTTTAGAGGAGAAGTTCTTGAAAAACTTAGGCTTTGTTTGGATTGATGGAACCGGATGGAGTGGAGCGGAATGAGATGGAATAAAATGATATTCTATTGTTTAGATAATTTAAAAGCGGATGGAGCGGAGCAGAATAAAGTGGTATGGATTTCATTTCATTCCATCACTTACCACCATTTTTCTTCCCCTCCGATTTGGGCGGAATGAACAACTTACCTTGTTCCGTCCTAAAATTTCCAAACAATAGAATGGTATCTTTGTTCCATTCCGCTTCATTTCACTCTGCTCCGCTCCATTTCGCTCCACTCTATTCCGCTCCGTTGATTTTATGATATCCAAACATAGCCTCAGATTTATCATCTTTGGTTTTTTTTCCTTGGGTAATTTGAATAGTTCAAAAACTTTTAAGAATGTTAGAGGTTTATAGAGAGTTATTTCATTGCAAATATGAGATAAGAGACTATAAATATAAAAATTTAAAATCTATCAAGAGAGAGTATTAAAACTCAGTTACGTAATTTTAAAATTTAACTTGATAATCTAAATATATGTCATGTTGGTAGAACTTATGGCTTATGGTTAAAATCTTCTCCATGTAATTTGATGTGAGATTAGAGGATATGAGATGTATGAGCAGCTGGGATCATGTTTTTTTCCTTTTGACAATGTTCTACATGTTTATATGTCTTTTGTGATGACACATGTGTAGATATGGGACCGTTCTTAGGCTCGTTCTCTTATATTGCTTCGAATATCCTAGGTAGATATTTAGCTTAAAAAGGGGGAGTGGAAGAACATGTTAAGTGAGAGTAATTGATCTCGAGAACATGCGCATTAAATATTTTCCTTATAATTGAAACGTTTAGCTGAGAGGTCCCTACACGTGGATTTAGGTCAAAAGGTAGAAGTGACTCTTCTAGAGTACATGAGTATTGCAAGGAATCGAGGTTCAATCAGGATCGTAGATGGTACCGATGTGTTTCCTTAGTTCACCTATCATTTATCGTGTGTTTCAAGGTCGAATCTGGCTTTTTTCCACTCACACTTCTAGGTAAACTTAGGGACTTTTGTGTTTCTTTATTTCGCTTTCAACTCTATCCTCCACTACAGCTCCATGTCAATTATTATTCTAATACTTTCATGGTGCTTAACAAGCCTAATTTGTGCGCATCTTAGGTATTTTCCTATTTTAAGGTAACAAACAATATCTTTTTTCTTCCTACACCCATTTATCACTCAAAAGAAGAAATCAATGTCGAGGATGGAAGGATAACCATTGGTCTCGGTTCTAGAGAGACTTCTAAGGGTTTTTCTTTCCCATTTTTTCCTTTGACAAATCCAATTTCCATAAGAGACTTCAATAAAGAACGAAAGGTTCATAATAACATCAAGGGGCATCGTCGTGCTTTTGGATATGAGTTACTAATCATGAATAATGTGTTATTTGGAGCCTCAATCTCGTTCTCCTATTTATGGTCATTATTTTTTATGTGTTAGCAGTGAAACCAAGATGGATCAAAGTAGTCATTAAATTACTGGGGACGGAGACGAAGACCCCGCATCATGGGCGGACTAGGAGATGTTGGATATCATCTATGTCTTCATTGGTAAAGGGATCTAAAACATGCTCTTACCAAGGTGTGTCCTTCTTTGGACTAGGGATATTTCCTCAAAAGAAGATAAGAGGAGGTTGTGCAATAAATATGAAGGATGTGTCATATTTCTTCATGAATTATTGTTCTCCCAAATAAGTTTTTGGATTCCTTTTAATGACTTTGAGGTGGGAGTTCTTAATCACTTGAGGTTTCTACTTCGTAACTTCATTCGGTAAGTTTGGCCTACGTCAAGGACTTCGAATATGTTGCAGTGAAAATAGAAAGTGTAACATTATCGTATTCATAGAGATTTGTTGTAATTAAAGATTAGTACAATAATTTCTATAATTCTAAGAAAAGGGTTGTTTATAGTTGTTTGGTTGCATAAAATTAAATGACAGAAAATAAATTGAGATTTTGGTGTTAACAAGGAGAAAACTTTCTAGGGGTAGATTTCGTCATCATTTATTCTCATGAATAACCACTAGTCAGTAATATGCTCTTCTAGTCAACTATTAATATTACCGCATGTTTCTCTCATCGTATCTCTTCTCTGACTCAACGATGTGAGATCACTTGTACTATCTAATAGATTATAAAGATATTGATATCAATTATCAATATTCTGCAGATATTAAACCTAACATTATCTATAGTTGGTAGCATTCATTAAATGGAGACTTGGATCTAGTAACGACCAACATCTCTCGTATGTCAAGTCGTACCATGAAAATATATTTTAGATAGCTAATCCAAAATAAGTATTAAGAATGAAGAATCATCAATATTAAGTAGAATTGCATAATCATGATCGTAATTCAACATGAGTATATAATGACCATCAACCCCCTTCTAACAAAGAGATTTCTAGCTACACTTACTCATCATAGTTGTACAGATAATCTCAAGAAGACAAACTTGAAAAGAGCATCTGCAACGATCCTCTCAAGCAGCACTTCTGCCTTTAGTCTCCCTTTCTTATTCTCGTGTAGAGACCAAGGTGAACCAACTACCTTTCTGTTCTTGGGGTGGCTAAACGGGCTCATCCCGTTGGGCATGCCTGATTTATCCGCACTTTAGTGCGGGGTGGGCCTAGGGATTAGGCCCGCACCCTCTAATGTGTCCTGCCCCCTCCTCGTCTTATTTTTTACGGGTTTTTTACGGGCACAATCATTTACATGATTTTTGTATTTTTAAACTTAGAAATGCGAGTGTCTGCGGGTTCCCCCCCCCCCCCCCCCCCCACCCTCACTTTTAATGTAGGACAGGTCAATGTTTTAACCCCCCCCGCACCCTCAAATATGTCTGCCCCACTCTGCCGTCTTTTTTTGTAGGCTTTTGTGGAGGGGGGCTCAAATGGGGCGGGCATGTCCGTTTGCCACCCCTATATGTACTACCTTGAATCCATTAAAACTCCCTTTGAACTAAACTTGGCACCCCTATTTATAGGCTTGAGAAAGGTAGGCTTTCTAGGTGTATCTCCCATCTTCTCCTAGCGTGACTACTTTCTTCCCTGTTAAGCAACGCCAACTCACCTTGAAACTAGCCCTAACTACCTTAGCTCGCTAGGCGCACCACTCATCTTTGACTAGCGCAGAAACCTTCCTTAACCATGAGGTTAATTAGACTTGAAGTCTTCGCTTGCATGTATTTCTCCTAGTGCGCACATAGACTTGACCTAGCAAGCCTTGCTTGTAGAAAAATGATAATTGGTAAGGTCTTTGTATGCTACTTGGTGGTTTTTCAGTCTTTTTTCACCTTTTTTTTTTATAAATGTGCAAGTAAAAAAGTCCAAAGAAGTGGTTTAATCACTTTTCATTAATAAATTGAGTTTTATATTGATTACTCGTTAAATAAGTCAATAAGTATCTACGTATTTTACGTAACTTTGACACTTATTACAATACTGTTGTGAATAAAATAGGAGCATGTCAACCTTGATTTTTTTTTTTCATCTTTTTAATTCAGCGCAAGGCAACTGACTCGGATTTGGATTAGAATTTACTTTCCCTCAAGCAAGATAGAAAAATATTTTGAGGTGTATGTAAACAATATAAAAAAAAAAAAAATTCAAAGATCGATATTAACTTGTTATGCCCTTTACCGAGATTGTTCATACAAATATATGCAACGCTCAGCCTGATGCGTCTTAAGCTGTCTAAAATTTTTAGATGAAATAATTATTTCAAACCACATTATTAATTCATGTTTAGTTTTAATCATAACAACTTTTATTATTAGCTATAATATATGGGAAGAGCAAAACTTTTAAACCTATTTTTTCTATACTATTTTGATGATAAATACGGGGGGATCATATAATTTGAAGCACAAAGTTATGAAGAGATAAATATAGTTATTCCTTTTTCTTTCATTTTTAACCATTTTCCCGCAATAACCGACATAATGAATAGTGTGGTGGGGTGTCCTGAATATGTGATAGTGATTGTTGGGACCTCTGAGTAAATTTGGCCTCTAGATCCGATAAGAACTTCTTCTCCTTACAAAAACAGCAACCCTTACAAGTTACAAGTCTATGACTACTATTAGAAATGTATATATGTTTTGGTAAGTTAGTAGTAATTAGTTTTAGTATGGAAAATTTTAAAAATTGTAATTTAATATATTAAAATGATAAATTATAGAAGGATTATAAGGTAATTTTGTAATAGGGATAGGAATGCCAATAGGTATCTATATATGAATAGCTACTACTTTATTCATGCTTGGCATTTTTGTCAATTATTAATATAATAAATAAGTCTTTTAATAATGAAAATATGTGATTGTTTGCCTTTAGGTTGAGATTGGAATTGTATATCTCCAAATTGTTTTGAGAAGAGCATTATATATATATATATATATATATATATATATATATATATATATATATATATATATATATATATATTAGTTTTGTAAATAAATAAAAAATGCATTTGTGTACTCCAAACAAAATTGTTGGTAATTGAAGAATATGTTTCATCTATTTTAATCCACTCTCCTACACTTTTGTGGTATTCACCTAGTAATGAGCTTTAGACCTTTCTCATTGAGATAACCTTGATTGACCATGAAAATTGATCAAGCTAGAATTTCTTCAAACAAAAATACAATGGTGATATTAAAAATTGTTCAAGAAGTCTTTATCAAATTCAATCAAGAAGTTTTTGGTAAAAATTTCTTTAAAAATATAGAAGCCATACTTAACACAATTCAAAATTATCTAGAGGTAGTTATTCTCTCCAACACATTTAACTTAAATATCATCAAAAGAAATTGTGTAACTACACCTACGTTTAAGAAGTTCATTAGTTCTATAATAATGACCAAGAAAACACAAAATAAAATAAAAAACAAATAACTTAACACCAAAACAACATAGTAAGTCGGATAAATCCGACAGACAAAAGTTCAAGCAATTAAAAGATCAATCTCATAGGATTTAGGTTAGAACTCATACCTTCATAACCATCATCAACAAATCATATCCTACCAAGAGAACAACCAAACCACGAACCAAAATCAACCTCAAGATAAATGCAAACACTCGATCTGATATTGGTTAAGTTAGATGATAGGATTCTGAAGTTACTCAAAAAAAGTACATAAATTTACCCCTGGTCTACCTAAAAATCATTTTCAACCCGAAAAAACATTCTCCTTCACCTCTTTCACAATTTTTGAAATATTTGTAATGATGGTATCATTATGGACTCTCCAAATATGGCAGATTATGTTCTGTCAGATCATAGAAAAAACACCTGTAGATTAACCTATTGCCTAAAGAGAGGAAAAATCATAAAATAACTTATGATCCCTAAGAATAACCACCTTCCAACCCAATCATTGAAAAATCCTATACAAAATAGACTGAGTTAACTCAAAAGTTGCAAAGAGAATACCAACATCTTTAGAGGAGTTAAGCTAGCCCAAATGAGAGGGAGGATAAGTCACATTTTCAGACAAATGAGTGAGCACAATGGCGCTAGAAAGATCCACATGAACTTGGAAAGCATAAGAACTAGAGAAAATACTCTTTCTTGTATGATTCCACTTTCACTCATTTGTATCCAGAGAGAGAGAGAGAGAGAGAGAGAGAGAGAGAGAGAGAGAGAGAGAGAGAGAGAGAGAGAGAGAGAGAGAGGAGAGAGAGAGAGAGAGAGAGAGAGAGAGAGAGGAGAGAGAGAGAGAGAGAGAGAGAGAGAGAGAGAGAGAGAGAGAGAGAGAGAGAGAGAGAGAGAGAGAGAGAGAGAGAGAGAGAGAGAGAGAGAGAGAGAGAGAGAGAGAGATCAAACACAAAACACAAATAACTCATAAAGAAAGGGTCTCCCCGCCTGAGATTGCAAGGCTGATTCTCATTCTCCACTGAGTCAATCTTTCTCACCAACCCATCAAATTGAGTAAAGTTAAAAAACAATTTAGGAAAGGAACCATAACCAAAGATCCTTTCAAAAGGAGGTTTGTAGGCCTAATCACACTTTCTTTAGAATGTCGTCAACAAATCAATCGGAAAGGTTAATATACTTGGATCAAAGAAGAGGCACATCTTTCCACCATAAAGAAGTAGGTCGGAAAGACATGCAAATATTATTTGACTTAATCTTAAAAAATTTATATTCTCCATTCACCCTCCTAAACAAATCTACTTCTTCTCTGCCTTTACAAATATTATAACTTCACAATGTTTTTATAACAATTATCCACCATAATAATCCTTTAAAATTTTGGTTGTGAAAAAATTAAATACAAATTAGATATCCATCGGCACATATTAATAGTAGTATTTTTTTTATTCTTACATAGGAATGGATAATGATTCGTGCCCCATAGGTTTAATTCTCTCATTATTATAATTCATGAAATAAAAATCATCTGTTTACTTTCAAAAATAATAAAACTCAGAATGAGTTATCTATTGTCAATTTAATGTAAGGTGGATATTTTAAAAATGTAATTGTTCTGGTGTACTTGTTTCATCTTTTAATTTAATTGAAAAGTATATAGGATCATGTGGTATAGTTGGGAAAGAAAAAGTGTTTGAATCAATGCATCCCCATGAGATATTAAAAGCATTGAACATTCAATTTTCTGGACCCTCAATCTTCTTTTTTTGTTGGTTTTCTCCAACCCAACTAGAACATTATGAATATGTGAAGTTGGTGAAATAAATTAAAGTTGTATGCAAAGTTTGAGAGAAACACAAAGAGATGCACATGGGACAGTTACAACAGCTTGGCAAGACTTCATATTTCTTTTTTCTTTAAAATATATATTTTCATCATTTTTTTTCTTTAACATTTTTCTTAGAGTAGAGTATGTATTACTTTAGTCGATAGTTATTTGTTATATCAGCATTAGTATCGTCTTTGAATGCGTGTAAGATAGACTACTATTCAGAATTTAAAATTTGTCACTGTTAAACGTATTTAAATAAAAAAAATTACTATTTTGTCTGCATTAAACTGTAGTTAACCTTCTTCAAAATTTTCATAACTTTAAGACAGACATTGTCTTTTAAAAAATTAATGACTCTAAATGAAATGAGGAATATGTAAAAGACATGAAACATTGCATAAGCAGCATCATTACTCTTCACCAATTGATGATATAGTACAATTCTGATAGAGCATGCATGTTGTTTTGGACATGGACCCCATAATGATAATTAATATTTGGTCATGGGACATGTTCTAGCTAGCTTTTCTCATTATGAATCAACATTAAACCTTGCTTATGGTAAACGTAACAATTATTTATCAAGTGTAAAAACAAAGATTACTAGCACCTAATTTGCATCTATGCTTTCCACTTTGCAAATATTTTATGATTCCTTCAACAAAATATAGTACATATATTTTCACTTCAATATATAATAACGTCCGTATTTCTTTAACTCTTCTTGGTTTTAAAGAGTAGGGCACATATATAGGTAACTTTATCCTATTCTGTCTTAGACATGTACTTTAGAAAAGTTCATATTGGTGGCTGGTAGTAGTCTTAAGTTAGACTAAAGTTACATGAATGATGAATCAAATCCATCTTTTATGATTAATAACTAATAATGCACATGTAGTGTGACACATATGGAAGATATTTGAATTAATTCAAATATACACCGCAGATTAATAAGAAGCATAAGGCGAACTACTGCATAAAAATTCAAAATTTTATCACGATTAAACTATATAATAACAATAAAAAATTGTCTATATAAATTAACTTTCGTTATTATTTTATTTAGGGTCATGCTTTATCTAAATTGATAATCTCGAGTTTTTTTTTTATATAACTTCTCTTATAATCTTTTAGTCTTTTAAGTATTCTTTTTTTATTGTTTGATTTCCCTTTACATACTTAAATCATCTAAATCTATTTTTCAACATCTTCTCTCCTATATGTATTATCTCAACATTCTCTTTAATATTTCCATATTTAATTCTATCAAGTCTAGCCTTACCACAAATTCAACACAACATCTTCATCTCTACTGTACTTACTTTATTCTCATATTAATTTTTAACCTCCAACACTTTTTATCGTAGAATAGATCTTATCGTAATCAAATAAAATTTCCCTTCAATTTGAAGGTACTTACACAAAACCCCTGAAACCCTCGTCCATTTTAACAATTCAACTTGAATTCAATAGCTTACTACTCATTCTATTTAAAATAAATACAACATTTACATCTTTTACCACAATAAAACAAAACTATGATTAAACTAAAAGTTTTACAGTCATAAAAGTTTAAAACGATCATGTCTATAAAGTGCACATAGAAAATTATTAGGTGATATGAATTTATATTTTAATCTAAGTTTTATAAAATTCAATCATAAAAGTTCTCGGATTCTAGATAACTAAGAGTGTTTTTGGATGAGATGATTAAAAATTTTAAAGAAATTTAAAATTCAAAGTAATTCAAATGATTCAACTAAAATCTATTTATTTTTAAATTATTTTGTTTGAATGGAGTATTAAGATAATTCATTGTTAGATTTTTGGAGTTATTTTTTTATAAAATTTAAATTTTTAGACCAAATTAAAAAATTGAAAAGTAGGGACTAATTTGTAATTTTTAAAAATTTGAAAGACTAAATTGTAAATTTTAAAAATTATTAAGGATCAATTTGCAATTTTTTGAAAATTTTTGGAGTCAATTTTATAATTTTGAAAAATATGAGAATCAATTTGTAAAATTTGAAGAAATAATAATAACAAATACATTCTATGGAGTACGAGAAGAATTTCAAATTCTTTGATTCTTTGTGTCATTTCAAAATGATTAAATTTAACTTAGATAAAATATTCCATAAATTTCCATCATTCTAACAACTTTTCATTTTTTTTATCCAAACAACAAATTTTATGCAAATCATTTTAAATTTCCTCAAAATATTATATTACCTCATTAAAATACTGCATCCAAATATATTCTAAGAGTCTGAATTCCTTTTCTCGGTCTAGTATCAAATTGATTCCATGTTGCTTTTTCTCTTTTTCATTTGATGCAAAACATTGATCACAACTAAGATTCTAAAGGATGGTAAGTGTCTATATACAACTAAACGAACAAGTGAGGGTGACAATTCAATAATCAAAAGGGTCCAATTGAAAAAGTAAACTAGTTGTGGCCTTGGTCTTATGTAATACCAAGAAATTCTCTTCCAACCAAACCAAATGAAACCAACATCTTAGAGCATCTTTTACTGACAAAATTGAATTTGAAAACTTTCTTTTTGGCAATTGAGTTTAGAATCCGTACCAACCTTTATTTTATGTTTGGTGAAATTAACTTGAAGGACGATGGTAACATATTAGCGGGAATATTGGGAATTGATGGACCAATTGGGACAACCAACCACTTATATCTCATCAGTTTACTTTTTCTTGTCCATTTATCATGTTGTGTATATTCCTTTGGAGAAATATTCAAACTTCAAACCGTGTGTTATACTTGTTCTAGATGTAATACTTCAAATATTATGCTTCACATAAAATAAGGAAGAGGTGACAACTCTTATTCCATAGAGTTTAACTAAATATGATATTCAATGTGTAATTGTTTTATATTATGTCTTTGTTTCAATTTTATATTTTATTGTTTTTAAATAAATTAAAGTTTGATTAATTTTGTCTGGTTGAAGAGCTGAACTAATGATCTAGGACTATAAAAGAAGAAGACGTGATCACTCAAAATTTTAAGGTATTAAGTATATAATTATTTTTCTTATAAATCTAACATTCAACTTATTCATAAATGATGTGAGATTTTAACCGCTTACATTTGTACTTAACATATTTTATACGTATTGGTACACAAAAAATCATAGATTAACTAATTTTAAAATGAGAAAGAAATTATATTTTTAAATCAATTACACACTTCAAATCATGACACATAACTTTTTGAAATAAAATAAAATAAAATTATAATACATCAATAAATATTGATCACATGCGTGTTCGTAATAACAAAAGAACAATAAGAATAATAAAAAATGCAAAATATAAAAGTGTATTTTTCACATTCGGTTATTGTTAGCAGTATTTTAAGAATTAGACCGGATCAAGTGGTCGAACCGGTTGAACGGAAAACTGGATGGATTATTGGTTGGACCGGATAAACTATTGAACCAGTAGGAATCGGTCAGAATTGGAAAAAAGGGAGAACCGGCGATTTGGAAAACCAGCGGTTAAATGCTTGTTTTTTTCACCTCGAAAAAAACGACGTCAATTTGATAATTTTATTTAAAAAGTAAAATTAAAATATAAGTAGCCTTTGTTCAAAAATTATTCGGAACAACTTTTCCTCCTTAGAGTTAAATTTATTTGACACTATAATCATGTTGTTATGTTGCAATACGACTTTTTATTTGAATTTATATTTTGTACTATATTATTCTCTGTGATGGCTATGTTTAAAATTTGAATTTAAAGAATAAACTTATGAAATTATGATATTTTAAAATTTTGTAGGTGTCTTGATTTTATTTAAAGACCAAGTCATTCGGATCGACCGATTTAATAAGTATATAGTTTTGTTATAGAGATCGGTTTATTCAACCGAGTTATCCGGTTTAATTCGATTTAGTCATACGGTTCAACCAGTGACTCATTGATTCGACCAATGAACCTGTGACCCAGTATCCTCACAAGTTTGATGACTAATCCGGTTTTTAAAATATTGATTGTTAGTGTTATGAGTGCATTGTCTTTGATTCTTTCAAACTCTTACTCATAATTGCTCTTAATATAGATGATGTATTTTTTAATAATGTGATAAGAGTAACCTTAAGGAACGAAGGTTGTTAGAACTTGGAACCACAAGGTTGGTGTAATATTGAGTGTGCAGAAGGAGAGAGTATTTGAGGGTGAAAATATGAGCATTTTATTCATTAATGAGATACCTGAAGGATATATATACAACTACATAAGATGAGGTACAATTATCAAACAGAAAAATTAAAAACTCTAAGATGTAACCGGTTGACATATTATGTCAACCGGTTGCTTTTAGCTATTGTCTCAGAATTTAGAGGAGATGCTACAGATGAAACATGTTGACATAATATCTCAACCAATTACATTATGGTTCTGTTTGAAAATTAAACGTTGCATAACAGGATGTAACATGTTGACATAAAACTACAACATGTTGCACTGACTTGAATTATATTATATTCTCAACACACCATCTTAATTCAAGTCCTCTAAGTTTTCCATACACATTAGCTTCTTCAATCTCTTGAACACTTCAATCGATACTTTTTTTGTCAGCAAATCGGGCACTTGGTCTTCACTTCTACAATACCCCAATATCAATCTTCCTTCACTAACAAGCTCTCTCAAGTAGTGAAACATCATCTCAATACGCTTGTTTCTCCCATGTGCAATGGGATTTTTAGCAAGGTTTATAGTGGAAACATTATCAACCATTAGCATTACCTCGTCACCCTCTTCGTTGCCCAACTCCTTCAATAGATTTTTCAACCACTTGGCTTGGCACACACACAACGAAGCTGCAATGTACTCGGCCTCACAAGAAGAGAGAGTCACTATCGATTCCTTCTTCGAACACATTTTTCATACCCCAATTTTTGACCCTAAGATCATACATCATTTGCATCTCAATCATTAAGCAAGAGCTCCATCTTGAAGCTTTGTTTTTGGTGTTGTGTTCACTTCATCTCTGAGGAGGGACCATCAAACACCTATGTTTGTTTAGCTTGTATATGTTATACTAACCAAAATACCAAAAATATCACTGTGTTCCTTTTGTATGTTTGTGTTTTGTAGGTATCAAGCCAAAGCATCCATTAAACAAGGCATTTTCAACATTTTTCATAGGGGAAATCGATTTCCCTCTGGAGTAAATCGATTTCCACACTACATTTTGCACCAGGATTTCACTTTGAGCAGGAGTAAATCGATTTCCCTCCTGGTTAAATCGATTTCATGCAGCAAATTTGGCCAAAAAGAGCAATTCTCAAGCTTAGTGATCTTTGGCATCATCTTTCTCTAATTGAGATAATATTCTTGATCTCATTCCATACCTCATCATGATTAAATTCTATCATACACCGTCATTTGATGACATGTGCATCACTTGATCATTTCTTGGATCAGTTTTTATTATCACCAATATTCCACATCTTTACCATAATTAATTTCCTTCATAAACCCCATTTTAATCCCATTTTTACCAATTAAATTTAAATTAATCTCCAAAAGACAATTACCAATTTGCCACTACCCTCATTCCCAATTCAATAAATAGAGGCCTCCTCTCATTCATTTCTCAAGCTTTTGAGAGCCAAAATCACTCTTGCAAATTCTCTTCCCATCCTTTCCCAAATCACTCAAAGCTCTCCTTTCCCAAAAAGTTAGTGAGATTCACATTGAATCTTAATAATCTTTG
This sequence comes from Vicia villosa, assembly GCF_029867415.1. Classification (NCBI taxonomy): domain Eukaryota; kingdom Viridiplantae; phylum Streptophyta; class Magnoliopsida; order Fabales; family Fabaceae; genus Vicia; species Vicia villosa. The sequence goes on along the minus strand of NC_081184.1, from coordinate 93,501,471 downwards.
AGCTAAACCTCCATCCAAACACTTTTTCTTCATCCATTCTTGGTAGATCAAGGCTTGTTGGATATTGTTCTTGAAGAAGTTGATATCAATTGGTAAATTCTTGATCCATTTTCATCTTCAAGATGTGATACTTTGTGGATCTTGATTGTTACATTTGTGTGGTTCCTATGGTGGTATTTGCTCATGGTTTGATGATATTTTCGTGCACAAGTGCAAGCAAAATCATAAGGTGTTTGATAATATGTTTAAGCAAGGATTTCTCTTTTTAGATGTTTTTTTTCTGAATAAAATGCACAGGAGAAATCGATTTCCCTCTGGAGTAAATCGATTTCCCTACTGTTGCTTTGCGCAGTTTTTGAAAATGCTTCTGGTGAAATCGATTTCCCTCCTAAGTAAATCAATTTCACGCTGACAGAATGTTGTTTTTTTCCTTTTTTAACTTATATTTTGTAATTCTTCTTCTTCTATTTCTTCCTTTTGATATTTGCTTTGAATTGCAAAGTTAGAGGTCTAATTCCTCTTCAAATTCAATGAACTTAGGATGTTAATGAAGTTGGATAAACATTCTTTAATTTAAATCTATCATAAAGTGAATTATTCAATTCATTTTTTGTGCTTTGAGTTAATGATATGTTTAGTGCTTTAATCCACAATATTAAGTGATTGAACTTGAAGATGGAAGGAACCTTTAATGTGATTCTATCTTTTTCTTCATCTCTTTTATTTTGGTCGATGAAAATCTTCGATATCATTGGAATTCTTTTGATTTCTTGATGAAAATTATACCGTTATCTCTTTTCTTTTTGTGCGGTATTGCTTTCGGAGAACGATCTACATATCGTTTCTCTCGCATGCATTAGCACTCAAACTGTTATTAACCGGCCTCGTTGTAGAGTTACTTCTATATAAGTTACTTGGTGATTGCTTAACATAGCGCTACATTTTTTGTCCCGAATCGAAAAAGATCAAAATGGCAGAGATTGTATGATAATTGGTTCAAAACTTTTGAAAACTTATCGTGTAGTCACTTTGATTCTATCAATCTTCTGATGAGTTTTCATTGAATTTGAACCCAAGTTCATCAGTCACTCACCATTGATCATCAATTACTAACAATTGACAATTAACAATTAACTTTACTTTATGCTCTTTATTATTTTGCCTTTATTTTTATGTATTATGCTTTTATTTTACCATTTATCATTCATCATTTTTATGTTTATGCAACTTTTCCTTTGTCCACTTGGACATTTCTTTATGTTTATGCAATTTTTTCTTTGTCCACTAAGACATATGTTTATGCTTATGCCTTTTTTTCTTTTACCCACTTGGACCATACTTTACTTTGATGCTTAAAATACTAATAATCAACTTGAACCTTAAAAGACTTAATATGGACTTGGACTTTGGTTACCATACCTTAAGCTCGGAGGATGTATATATGGACTTAGAATTAGGATCTTGACCCTAGCATCTTGGAGTTTCATCTGAGTTCTTGTTATTGTGATTATATTCTGTTTGTCTGGAAGTCCTTGGAGTTCACTCCAAGGCATTGGGTTAATTCTCTTTGTGTATGCAGGTGATTCTTTGAAAGTCCTTGAAGGTTAATCCTAAGGAACTGTGATAAGGAATTCATCTGTACACAGCCGTTACTCTGCCCAATTTTTGTATCAAGTTCCCATAGTGTATTCCAAAGGCTTTGTGCAAGTGGTATATGAAGATATCAAGTTCATCTGGATCCCCAGTTGGTATTATGTTTGCTTGGTTATGGTAGTCCAAAGGATGGGAAACCTACATTGACTCTTTAATGTCAAGTGTTGGCTTCTTGTTTGGTTAGATCGTTCTTTTCCTTAGCTTTTATTTTATGTTTTAGGATAGTCCCTTCATCTCCTTCCCCCTTCTTAGATTTTCAAAATCTTCTCCCTTTTTCCAAAACCTTCTATGTTTTCAAACTCTTTTAAAAAATCTTTCTTCAAAAAAATATTTTGCCATTAGTGGCTTTTCTTTCAAAGTTTAGACATGATTAATTGATGTGGTGAGATATAAATCCCCAAATTCTTGATATTGATTGATATGATGGAACCTTTTCCACTTGAAGGAGTTAGTGGCATACTTGTTGATTTTATCCAAGTTGGAGCCCTTCTTTCATTTGTGATGCAAAGGGTCCATTTATTCTCATGTTCAAGATAATTGGCTGAGTGTTCCCTTTTATGACGATAAAGTGTCTATCCAGATTTAAAAACCTTTTCCCTTAAAGTGGAACTACATTAGCTCTGACTTCTCCATTGCACTGAGGAGGTATGTAGTCACAAGATGTAATGTCTTGCCGAGCTTATTTTTTAAAATCAAACAAACCCTTTATTTTGCGCACAATTTTCTTTTTGCACAGATTTTCAAAAAGGTTCGTGTGGAGTACCACAAATATGAGGGGTGCTAACACCTTCCCCTTGTATAAACAACACCTGTACTTAAGATCTCTTTTTGTTGTTTTTGTTTTAAAAACTTCTTTTTTGGGTTTACTTTGCTCTTTTCCCATTTCCTTTGGAAACAATAAAGCGCGGTGGCGACTTTCACTGAAATAATGAGTCAAGTCAATCTGATGGCTTTGATCTCAATTTTTCCCCGCTACAACCTTGAGATTGGTGTTTCTCATCATATAAAGATGTATTCAGTTGTGGATTTTTTATCTTTATCTCCGCACCTGTTGGAATTGGTATATCCGAGTAAATTGCATTTTTTGCCCGTGTCCATTGCAAGAAAGAGAATTTTGCAACTAATAGATCCTTTGACGTATCTTAGAATCCTCTTGACTGCTACCAAGTGAGACACCTTTGGTCTCTCCATGAATCTGCTCACAATACTAACACTAAACGCCAAATTTGGTCGCGTATTGCACAAGTAACGCAAGGATGCAATCAACCTCCGGTATTGAGTTGGATTAACATCTTACTCATGCTCATCCTTTGACAACTGCAAACTCAGTTCAACTGAAGTAATGACATCATTAAATTGCTCCATTTCAATTGTTTTTCAAAATCCCGAGTGCATACCTCCTTTGGTGCATGAGCAATCCTTTCTTGGACTTGTAGAACTCAATGCCAAGGAAGTATGTCATGAGGCTTAGTTCAGTCATTTCAAACTCCTTCATAAGCTTTCCCTTGAAATTGGAAATGCAGCTTTCATTGTTGCCCATGATCAACAAATCATCCATATAGAGACATAGGACTATCAACCCTTCATTTAGATCATTATTCATATACACACCATGTTCAGATACAAACTTGTTGAAGCTTATCTCCTTTAATAAATCATATATCCTCTTGTTCCAAGTACTTGGAGCTTCTTTCAAATCATATAATTCCTTCTTCAATTTATAAAATTTTGACTTTTGGTTTTTCACAACAAAATCAGGGGGTTGTTCTACATAAACCTCTTTTTCAAGCAGTTCGTTCAAAAATGCAGGTCTGACGTCTATTTGATAAATGGACCAATTTTTGTTTGCAATCCCAACAACCAATTGGATGGTTTCAATTCTAGCAACTGGTGAAAATTCCTCTTCAGAATATGTGCCTTCTCTTTTCAAAAAACCCTCTGTATCTAATCGAGCCTTGTGCTTAATTTTTTCACCCTTGGGATTTGCCTTCACTTTGTACACCCATCTTACACCAATTGACTTCTTTCCATCTGGTAGATTAATTAACTCTCAAGTCTTATTCTTATCAATTGGTTCTAATTCCTCCTTCATAGCACAAATATATTTGGATCACTCAAGGCCTCCACTATTTTAGCATGTTCAGATTTGGCTATAAGCGCAAAATGGACAAAAACACCATCGTCATTGATTTCATTATCCTAGAACATATCACACTCTTGGAGTTTTGCAGACAAACATCTTTGTCTCGTTGATCTTCTCACATTTTGTTCAGTTTGGGCTTCGATGAAGGCTATTTCAGCACTTTTAAATACTGCAAGAACCATTTTTCCTTGTTAGAGTCGGTTACATTTTGTTGACAATCGGTTTCACCTAGGTGCATTTCTTTTATTTCGTCAAAAATAACGTCCTTGGTGATCATAGTTCTCATGTTTAATGCATCATACAGTTTGTAACCATTGGTTGAGTGAGACCCAACAAGGACCATCAGATCTCCCTTTCCATCTAGCTTCTTTCTAGACTGGTCCAAAACATGTCTATACGCAACCAAACTAAATACCTTCAAGTGACTCAGATTTGGTGTGTATCTGAACCAAGATTCCTCCAGTTTGATCTTCTCAAACTTCTTTGTTGGACACCTATTAAAGAAATATAGAGTTATGGATGATGCTTCTCCCCATAATTCTTTCGCCAAGTTCTTCCTTTTCAACATGTTTTTCACCATGTTCATGATTGGTCGATTCTTTCTTTCGGAAACACTATTTTTCTACAATGTATAAGGTGGTACTACCTTGTGTACTATGCCCTTATTATCAAAAAACATACCAAAGTCATTTGAGACATATTCTCCTCCACCGTCTGTTTTGAGAACTTTGAGTTTGTGACTGCTTTGCCTTTCAAGTTTCAACCATGGACTTGAACTTCTTAAAGACTTCAAGTACCTCGTCCTTTCTCTTAATTATGTATGTCCATAGTTTTCTACTATGATCATCAATGAATGTGATAAAATATTTATTGCCACCAATAGAATCAACTTGCATTGGTCTACACACATCTGAATACACCACCTTAAGGTGAAACTAGGTTCTATAACCAACCTGCATCCTTGCTAAATTTTCCCTTATGTTACTTGCACACATTTTTCACAAATTCCAGCCCATATGTTGATCAATGGTAGTCCCGTAACCATTACATTCTTTTGCAAGGCATTGAGACCTTAGAAATTAATATGCTTAACCCTATATTGTCATATCCTTTCTTCTCGACTAGACGCTATAGCAGTACACCAATGATCCATAACCTTCAACTTAATTTTGAAGTTTCTATAGGGAGCCATAGGAGCCTTTAAGACCAAAACTCTGTTTGCGTCCATAACACATAGCGCCTTGTTCTCCAATAGAATCTTGTAACCCTTCTCAAGTAATTTTCCAATACTTAGAATATTACACTTGATTTTATAAATATACAATACATCCTTCATCAAAAATGTTTATCATCCCTTCTCTCGACCGATACATCACAGATCCCTTCCAAAGCTAGAGTGGTATCATCTGCGAATTTAATCTTGTTCTTCATGGCATGATTGATTATAATAAGCCAATATTTCCTTCCTGTCATATGCTTTGAACATCGGGAGTCCAAATACCATTGATCATTGCACTGCATTGCTTTTTTCGTAGTCACCATGACCTTTTTTTCATGTAACCAGTTAGCATAAAATTGCAATCGATTACATTTTGGTTTTATAGTGTTCTTCAAACGGTTGTTGTTGTTGTCTTACAGCCTTCTACTACTGCATTCTTTTATGTGATCATGACCAAGAGAGTGTTCTCCTCATCAAACACTTGCCCTGCAACTCTAGCTTCATCTTCTTGAGGTTCTTTTTTGTTGGCAATGCACTCTCTTGCAAAATTCCCTAGATTTTATAATTATAGCAGTACACACTGCTCTTGTCAACCATCCATCTTCCTCCTCTACCTCTTACATTACCACCTCTAGAGATATTTGATCCAGCGGCATATTTCCATTGTTTTCACCCTTTTTGAATGTTGAATTTTTGGAACTTTGGGATTCTCTTCCACCAAAATTCTGAAATTCCCTCTACCTTTGTTCATGGGCCAGTTTCCCTTTGCCTTCTTGTCTCTCTCATTAAAACAAGCTTGCAAAGCGATCCCCTCCTTTGCCTTATCAACATTCCTTTCCTCCATTATCTACTCATGTACTTCAAGATATCTTTACAAATCCTCTTTCCTCATCGATGAAAGATCCTTCGATTCCTCAATCGCATCCACCACATTGTCAAATTTTAACGTTAAAGAACACAAGTTTTTTGCAACAACATATTATTCTATAATCGTTTCTCCACACACCTTTACTTGGTTCACCAACCGAGTAATTCTCGTCGTAAAATCAATGATGATCTCCTTCTCCTCCATTTGAATCAACTCAAGCTGACTTTAGTGAGTTTGTAACCCCACAAACTTCACCTTGTCAGCTCGTGCATACACCTTGTTCAAGATTTCCGACGCTTGTTTCGATGATTCGCAATCACCAACTTTCTTGAAAATATCCACATCAACACATTGATGGATCAAAAGTAGTGCCTTGTAATCTTTCGTCTTATCATCCTTATGCTTAGACCATTGTACATCCGTTGCAACTTTTACAAGTGTGTTTATCTCGTTCTTTATCACTTCAAAAACATCTTGATAGCCAAATAACACATTCATTTGTTTTCACCACTTGTCGTAATTCTTTGCATCGTGAATTGGGAGAGTTTCATGGATTCGTTCATTGAAAACAGAGGTCATTTTTACACACTGGTGTTTGATGGATCGAACCATGCTCTGATACCAAATGTTAGAACTTGGAACCACAAAGTTGGTGCAATATTGAGTGTGGAGAGGGAGAGAGTGAGAGTGAATGGGTGAGAGTAATTGAGGGGGAAAACATGAGCATTTTATTCATTAATGAGGTACCCAAAACGTATGTATATATATATATATAACTACACAAAATGAGGTACAATTATCGAACAGAAAAACTGAAACACTACATTTAGCTAATGTCGAAATGCTATAGGTGCAAAATGTTGATATAATATGCCAACCGGTTACATTATGGTTCTGTTTGAAAACTAAACACTGAATAACAAAATGTGACTTGTTGACAAAAAATTACAATATGTTGCACTAACTTGAATTATATTATATTCTCAACAAAGCCTATTTAAAGACTTGACTTTACCATTAAAAATTAAGAGCCATAAAAATCATTATCACTCAATATTATGGACATAATCAAAACCATAAAAATCATTAAAATTTTAGACACTTTAGAAACAAATATGTGAATCATTTTGAAAGTTCATCTCAAAATGAGTATTATCATTTATATAGTATTAAGTGTCTATTTTTTTCAAGTATACAGTCATGCAGTAACAACCTTAATGAATAAACCAATATTTATTCATGGTCCAAATGACATTCATTACACAACCCAAAGACACATTTTTCTACATGATTCTTAAATTTTAATGGTGGCATGCTATTAGTCAAAAGAATAGTGATCATTAAATAAGTGTTATTGTACTCAATGACCACTATTTTATCTTTAACTCTTCTCCAATGGATAAGTATTTAATGTTGATATGTTTTCTACGAGTTACACTTTTATTTTTCTTAGCCATAAAAACAGCAGCTCAATTATCACAGAAAATCTTCAGAGGTCTAGAAATAGAATCTATTATTTTAAGCTTAGAAATAAAACTCTTATGTCATTCACCGTGAAAAGTAGGCTCAAAACAAGAGACAAACTCGACTTTCATGGAAAAAGTGGCAACCAAACATTGATTAGTACTTCTCCATGAAATAGCTTGATAATCCACCTAAAGATGTATCACGACACAATATTGATTTGAGAGAATCAAGACAACCGGTAAAGTCAGAATCTAAATTGTCGATCACATATAAATTTTCCATTTGCCTATACATAAGCATATAGTATTTTGTACCTTGAAGGTATAGTAACACATTCTTTGTAGTTGTTCATACATAGATTAATCTAATATATTTCTAATATTCCAATGAAAATATCGTTTCGGGCCTTGTTCATACTTGAGCATCTATAAGACTTCCAAAAACAAAAGCATATGAAGTGTTTTTGATTTTTTTTCCGCTCAATCATTTTTAGGGCATTGGTTCAAATTGAAATTATCACTCTTTACAATGGGAGCAGCACTTGATGAACAATCTTTCATCCGAAATATCTATAGAACCTTGTAGGCTTTTTGCTATAGACCTAAAATCCCATGTGGTCTATCTATATGGATCTTAATGTCAATGACATAAGATGCCCCACTCATGTATTTAATATTAATGTTTTTAGAGTGGACATTTCTGATAGAGAATAATGATAAAAAATAAAAGAAAATAAAACACGGGAGCTTATTTAACTTCCTAAGGGGAAAACGTTTATCGGTTGTAAGTGGGTGCTCAAGAGAAAACTAACAGTAATAGAAAAAGATGAGGAAAAGTTTAAGTTCCATCTTGTAGAAAATGGGTACTCACAACACAATGGGATTGACTATGATGATATTTTTTCTTTGATCGTCAAACATACTTCTATCAGGACCGTGTTAGCCTTGGTAGCCAGCCAAGACATGCATTTAGAATAGATGAATATGGAGACAACATTTTTTCACAATAATCTAGATGAAAAATGGAGCAGACATAGGGGTTTAGTGACACTGGATATGGTAGACTAGTTTGTAAATTAAAGAGGGATTTGTATGGTTTAAAGAAGTTTCCAAGACAATGGTACAAACATTTTTATTCATATATATGCTCATATTGGCTATAGAATTTGTGAGTATGATTATTGTGTTTACGTTAGGAGCCTTGATTATGGCTCTTTTATTTTCCTGTGATTGTATATTAATGATATGTTGATTGTTGCTAATCATTTACATGATGTAAATGAATTGAAAAACATGTTGGAAAAATAGTTTGACATGAAAAATTGTTGCTAAGAAGATTCTTGGTATGGAAATTCAAGAAATGGTAGAAAATTATGGCTCTTTCATAAAAGTTATGTTGAAAAGGTGCTAGACAAGTTTGACATAAGTAATTTGAAGGTTACAAGTACTCCATTGGAGAATCACTTTAAGCTCTCATTAGATCAGTTATCAGAGATAGATGGAAAAGTTTAATATATGTCAGAGGTTCCTTATGTCTCTGTTGTTGGTTGTTTAATGTATGATATGGTCTGCACTAGACCAGATTTGCCACAAGCTATAAGTCAATTTTATAAGTTTATGTCCAAACCAGACAAACGTCATTTGAAAGCAGTCAGGTGGATTTTCAAGTACTTGAAGGGTACAACTAGTCATGGTATCATGTTTACCAATGAACATGGTCATCCTTCGGTTGTAGGATACGTTGATTCAGACTATAATGGTGTTATGGATGATAATAGGACTACAATAGAGTATTTTTTACTTTACTACGAGAACCTATTTGTTAATAATCATCGGCTCAATCCATATTGGCCATGTCCACAACTAAAGTGGAGTACAGGGCAGCAGGTGAAACTGCCAAAGAAGTTATATGGCTTATAGGATTGGATAGAAAATTAGGTTTTGAGCAAGGTGGAGTTCAGTTCCATTGTGATAATTCAGAGTTCCATTTATTTGGTAAACAATCAGGTGTATAGATATTACTTGAAAAGGTTCACATTTTAGAGTTTGAAAAGATTCATACTTTAGATAATGCAGTTGATATGTTGAACAGGCCAATCATCAATGGCAAGTTCAAACATTATTTGGACTTGTTACATGTTTCTCAGTGTTAAGGAAGAGGTGTGCCTTCTCAGTTGCTAGAATGTGATCACGTCTTGCAGGAAATTTTCGTAAGGATTTGATATTAGTTACGACGGAGTTTGCTGAGCATGACTCATATTGTGGGGATTATTATAGGTGTTGTTGAGTATAACTCATATTGTAGATATTATTATGAGTATTATTGATAGGGCCAATTTTGGGCATGTGCAACCTGGCCCATTGCACAGGGCCTCAAAAAAATTAGAGCCTCATATTTTTGAATGATTATGATGAAAACGAATTATAGTATTGATACATTAGTGTAGAGGAAGCACAATACTTTTTTAGACAAGAGAACGTGTGTTTGAATCTTGAACACACCATTTTTTAATATTTTCTTTTCAAGCCGCTCTTTCTAAAAACTGTCATGACACAGGACAAACAAAGAGATGAGCCAAATTATTATTAATCAAGAAAACTGTTTTTTTTTTTTGTTTCATATAATATTTTTTTTAACATAAAATTTTTTAAAATATATTTATTCATTATCAAACTTTTATGATAAAATATAACAGAGTGGTTCTATCTATTTTTTATATAAAAAGATATATTATCTTATTTTATTTTATTTTATAATTATTAAAATTTCAACAATATTAAAATTATTTTTAATTAAATTTCTATAATTAAATAGATAATAAATAAAATTAAGAGATATAAAATATATTTAACAAATTCGGATTAATCTAACCTAAAATTTTATAATTTTTAATCAATTCAACTTTTTTCATGCTATTATATAAACTCTAATAAAATTTGGAGACCTTTATTGCAATTTCTCAAAATTTTGAGAATCTTATAATTATAAAAATATTTTTAAATATAAAATTTGTAATGTGTATATTTTTCTCAATATAAATTAACACATGGTTACAATTGTACTAGTTATTTGTTAGATCTTTACAAAAAAAAACAAAGAGTCGTGTGATATGTTTATATATTTTACGACAATTTTTTCATGCCACTATATAAACTCTAATAAAATTTCAAGTATTATAATGTCACAAAGTTTTAAGAATCTAATTATAATTATAAGAATAGTTTTAAGGGTTAAATACCTTTTACCCCCTGCCAAATAAGCGAGATTTGGTTTTGCCCCCTTTAAAAAAAAATTGTTGCGCAGACCTTACCAAATGCAGATTCCAACCATTTAAACCTTTTACCATATTTTTACCTAGAACACCAAGTTACCATCCTACGTGTCTGTTACCAATGCCACGTAAGCCATAGTATATATGTCATTGTTTTACTATTCTCATTTTATCCCCCTGAAAAAAATTAGGTCAAACACTTCTGAAAAAAGCAAAGGCGAAAACGAAAGTTAGGGAAATGGCGAAATCGAAGAAGACGAAGACAAGCAAGACGAAGACGAGTCAGTTAAAGAAGACGGCGCGGTCAAGCAAGACGACGCAGTCAAGCCAGAGTGAGAAGACGACTCAGTCAAGCCAGTCAACCAAGAAAACCAAGGTTGTGAACAGGGACGAACCTGTAGAAGAAGAAGTTATTGAAGATGGAAAGGTACGAATTTTAGGGTTTGTCATCATTTTAGGGTTTAACAAATTTTTCATTTCCTTTAAAAATTTCAGAATATGCATTTAATCAGTGTTGTTTTCAATCATGGAGGGGAATTTGTGAGCATGGGTGACGGGGCTATGATATACAGGGGAGGGGTAACGACACATGTAACTGACATTCACATTGACAATTTTACCATGATTTGCGTTAAAAAGTTGTTGAATGAGTGGGGTTACAGTGAAGGCACATTTAGGGTATGGACAAAGGTTGTTGAAATTGATCCCAACTTTTTCCAAATTAAGAAAGATGATGACTGTTATGATGTAGCTGCATTTTCTTATGCCAATGAAGTAGAGGGTGTCATGTATGTAGAGCATGATGTAGTAGATGTTTCATTTCCAGTTGTTAGCCCTAGATGTGTTAATGAAATAGATGTTCAGGATCATAGTGATGAAGAATGAGTGGAAGGATTAGGAGATAGTGAGGATGAACGTGCCACTGGGTTGGAGGATGGGTTTGAAGATGTAGATGTTTCTGTACCTAGGAAGGAAGCTTCTTCCCTGTCAGATGTTATGAGGAGTTCAGAAAAGAAAGAAATGGAAGATGGAGATGAATATGTTACTGACGAGTTGGACAGCTCAGACCCTGATTTATCAGATGAGGACAAAGGTCACAAGTTTGAAAAGTTTAAAAAGGAGCATTTCAATAAGAATTTTAAATTTGAGTGGGGTATGGAATTTAATTCCCTTGATGAGTTTAGAGAAGCTATACGTGAGTGGTCAGTATTAAATGGTAGGGAAATAAAGTTTGTGAAAAACGAGAGCTACAGGGTTAGGGTGGAATGTAGGGCCAAGTGTGGGTTTTTAATACTTTGTTCAAAGGTGGGCCACAAACATACTTTTGCTATAAAAATAATAGTTGATAAGCACACATGTGCTAGGGTTCTAGACAACAAATCTGCAAGCTCAAGGTGGGTGGCCAAGGCTGTTGTAAAAAAGATGCAAACATCACAAAGTGTTAGGATTACTGACATTATTCAAGACTTGAGGCAGAATTTTTCTGTGGGCATCACTGTTGCAAGGGCATGGAAGGCAAATCTCATAGCCAAGAGGATACTTGAGGGAGATGCGGATAGGTAATATGCTGATTTGAGGAGGTATGCATCTGAGCTACATAGAGTTAACCCTGGTAATATTGTGAGTATCACTGTCAACAGACCTAGCCCATCCATACAACTAAGATTTGGGTCCTTTTACTTTTGTTTTGATGGTTGCAAAAAGGGGTTCACTAATGGCTGCAGACCCTTCATTGGGGTAGATGGGTGTCACTTGAAAACAAAATATGGTGGTCAGTTGCTAATTGCTGTGGGTAGGGACCCCAATGACCAGTATTTCCCTTTAACATTTGGAGTAGTTGAAATAGAGAATAAGGAAACTTGGAAATGGTTTATTGATTTGCTGATGGGTGACATTGGGCAGGACAACAGATATGTGTTTATATCTGACCAACAAAAGGTTAGTGCTATAGTTATGTGTCTTTGTGTTTTTTGTGTTTTTTTTTGTTTGTGAAAAATTATATGTCTTTGAGTTTGTGATTGCAGGGACTAGTTTCAGTTTTTGAAGACATGGGTGAAAGGGTGGAACACAGACTGTGTTTGAGACATCTATATGCTAACTTCAAAAAGAAATTTGGTGGAGGAGCATTGATAAGGGACTTGATGATGGGGGCAGCAAAAGCAACATACTACCAAGGATGGATGACCAAGATGAATGAGCTAAAAGAACTTGATCCAAAGGCATGGAGTTGGCTTATAGGAGTTCAACCAAAAAGCTGGTGTAAGCATGCTTTTAATTTTTTCCCAAAATGTGATGTTCTAATGAACAACATTTCTGAGTCTTTCAATGCAACAATATTAGATGCTAGGGATAAGCCAATTCTGACCATGTGTGAATGGATCAGAAAGTATTTAATGAATAGGTGCTCAACATCTGCTTTGAAGCTAGAAAAATGGCCACATAAGGTCATGCCCATACCTAGGAAAAGATTAGACAAGGAGGTTGCATTGAGTGCTCATTGGCTGCCTACTTGGGCAATGAATGAACAGTTTCAGGTCACACATTCTTTCAATAGCCAAGAGTTTATAGTGGATATTCAAAAAGGTCATGGAGTTGTAACTTTTGGGAGCTGGTGGGCATTCCCTGTAGGCATGCTGTAGCAGCATTAGGTTTTAGACAACAAAACCCTGAGGATTTTGTGGATGAGTGTTACTCTAGAGAGAGGTATAAGTTGTGTTATAGTTTTGCTATTAGTCCCATTAATGGCCAGGATATGTGGCCTGAAGTAGAATCGGATGAATTGTTGCCACCAATATTTAAAAAGGGTCCAGGGAGGCCTAGAAAACTCAGGATTAGAGAGAATGGTGAAGATGGGGCTAGAAGAAGGTTGCCAGGAGTCTCTTATAGATGTACAACATGTGATAAGTTTGGGCATAATGCACAGACTTGTAAAAGCTCAGTTCAGGATAAAAATGCTCTCAAGAGAAAGGTATGATGTACAAACCTAAGTTGTTGTTAATGTGTGACTATTGATACTGATAATTCTAACTGATAATTCTGCTGTTTGATAGAAAAAAGTGAAGACAACTGAATCAACTCAAACAACTCAGCATGCAGATGGAGAAGGTTCTACTCAAAATGCTGTAAACCATGATGAAAGTGTTGTAGAAACACAGGCAAGTGTAGTTATCCCTACTGATGCAACACAAGCAAGTGAAGTTATCCCTACTGATGCAACACAAGCAAGTGAAGTTATCCCAACTGATCCAGCTCAGACTGACTATTTTGATGGAATTTCTGATTATATCATAACAAGCCTACCAGACATCACCGCTGCTCAGAATTACAAAGAGGCCACCAAGACAAGGAAAGTAGTGAAAGAGATCAAGCTAATGAGAAAGAGGTCAAGTGAAAGAATCAAGATAAATTGGTTTAAAAAACCAAAACCATTTACAGGGCCAGGATCCAATAGTGACCAACCAATGTCATTGACAGATGAAGAGGAGGGTAGTGGATCAAAGAAATCAAACAAGAAAGCAAAGAAATAGAATCTTGTCTCTTTATGTTTTGTCTCATGTTTTGTGTAAACTTTACGACAATGTTATGTTTTGTGTAAGTTAATGGTGTTTTGAACAAGTGATCTTTGACTGATGTTTTGTGTAAGTTAATGTTTCTGACAATATAAGACTTAATGTCTTGATTAATATGAACAACATTTTGTGCTCATTACCTGTTTACAATTTATTTTCTGGTGCACAATTAATTCATTACACCTTATAAACAAAACAATGAGATAGTTTAATACATCTAATGCCATAAATTGTAAACAAAAATTTCCATTAATTCATTTGAAGTTTACATAATTTTTCTTCATGACTGATTTTAACCAAACCCATCACAAGACTACAACAACTTAAACCAAGCATACTATAACAACTTAACACAAGCATACTACAACAATCTTGTTATTATAGAACTCTAATGCCTAAATCTTGAACTTCAAAATCACTGCAAACATGATCAAGCAAAACATGAAGACCATTTTCATCTGATACATCTTCTTCTGCATTATGGTAACTTTCAACTTTGTTTTTTTCAAGCTTTTTCACTGTTATTTCCAACTTCACCAATGCAACATTACATTTCTTGCAGTCACGATTTTCACTCTTTGTACTTTCACCCATGGCTGTGGCAAATTCATCGTCCCATAAAAATAAGTCACAAGAATTAAGACCCTGCAAACATCAACAAAAATTGGCATAAAACGCATATATATCATGAGTCAAATTAACCCAGCCAAATATATAAATCATACGACATATTACCCCAGCCAAACGACACTTCCAAAACTTCCGGTTTCTATTTTGCATTGTATTTACTATCCACATCTTCATTGGCAAACGACAACCACACTGAGGAACACTCAAAATCTCAAGTGAGTTGCTGCTTCCATTGCTGTAGCTTTGATCCATGCCTATTAGTGATGATGACGACGAAGAAGATGATGAAGAATAAGACTGCGCAGCCTTTGATGATGGACACGATTTGCCAAACCCTAGTGTTCAAACTTTTTGATTTGGGGATTTTATGGTCTGTGAGGAAGAAGGAGGGAAAACGATGATGATGTGCCAACGTGGCAATTGGTTAAAAAAAATGGCATTGGTAACAGACACGTAGGATGGTAACCTGGTGTTCTAGGTAAAAACATGGTTAAAGGTTTAAATGGTTGGAATCTGCATTTGGTAAGGTCTGCGCAACAAATTTTTTTTTTAAAGGGGACAAAACCAAATCTCGCTTATTTGGTAGGGGGTAAAAGGTATTTAACCCTAGTTTTAAATATAAAATTTTTTATGTTTGTATTTTTCTATCAATATGAATTGACACAAAGTTATAATTGCACTAGTAGCTATTTGTTAGATCTTTAAAAAAAACAGAGTTGTGATATATTTACATATTTTACGATTAAATTTTTTTGTTGTTTATTAATTAAAACACTTTATTTTTAATGTCTAAGTGTTCGAAAAAAAAAAAAATTTATAAAATGATATGATCTTCTCTTTAAATAGAGAAATTTTACATGAAAAAAAATTTCAAAAGTCATATTTTTATGAGTTAAAATTTCGATAATTTTTTGTTATAATAACAAGGAAAGGGAAAAAAATTACAATCTTAAATCGTCGATATTTTCATATTCGGAGAGGAGAGACGTTGAGATATAAGAGATCAATTTTTAAAGTTAGACTAAGACCTCCAAATTATTTGAAAAAATCTGATAATTGAGAATGACAAATATCGTAGATATTATTATACATATATCACTTGAATCGAGTCTATATTAGAGCTGTCAAAATGGGCCGAAGCCCATGGGCCGGCCCAACAGGCCCGGAAATAGTTAGGGCTTAGGCCTTATTTTTCGAGCCCATTTACATTCGGACCTTTTTAAGCCCGGACCTAAAAAGCCCTAAAAAATATGGACCGGCCCGTATGGGCCATGGGTAGTCCGCGAGCCCGAAAAAAATTAAAATTTTTAATATAACTAGAAATTATCCTTTCCAAATTCATAAAGGTATGCTATAAACAATTTACGTATTATGTATTTTAATTTATTTTTGGTATTACAAAGGTATAAATATCAAACAAAAGTTGATGGTTGACTTAATTTCAAACTAAAAGATTCCATCCTAATATAATTATGTAGATAGTATAGAAAAGACACCATGATATATTCTAATTAAAAATAAGGTTGAAATGAGATTTAAAAAGTTATGATGTAATTTTTTATGGTAGGATAGAGTTAGTACAAATCATATATATATATATATATATATATATATATATATATATATATATATATATATATATATATATATATATATATATATATATATATATATATATATATATATATATATATATATATATATATAACAATTTGCTATAAAATAATATCTCATCAATCAAATTATAATTGTTATAATATAACAGTTTGTTGTTATGATTGTTATAAAATTATAATTGTCATGAATATTTATATCTTAAAATTTGTTGGAACAAGTTATTTAATTTTGTGTGCAAAATTAAATATAATTTAAGATGTATTTTGAATAGTTGAAATTAAGTTAATATGTTGTTTGACATTTTAATTGTAACTTATATAGATTATTTAGAAATCGTAATTTTAGATATGAAAGTTGATATATATATATATATATATATATATATATATATATATATATATATATATATATATATATATATATATATATATATAAAAAAGTATTATTGCATGCAATTGTATGGTTATTAGAAAAATAAGGAGAAAATTTTATTTTTTTAGAAATAGGCCCATTTAGGGCCGGGTAGCACGTAGCCCAGACAGAATTGGACCTAGGAAGTAAAAATGGAGCCCATTTAAAAATAGACTTTTTGGGCCCGGTCATGAAAAGCCGAGGCCCTTATGGACCGGCCCGTTTAGGGCCGAGTAGTCCATTTTAACAGCTCTATATATTGTTTATAATACCGAAACCATTATTCAAGTAGACAGAAAGGGAACTGGTTGTTCTTCTATCAGCTTATTACTATAAAGAGATTCTAACCTAGCCAATAATACAAATAAAGATGCTATCCGAATATCAAGTACTACTACATGTTTTATATATAAAAATTAAAAACTAGTGGAGATGAAAATGGTGTTGTTTCCTAGTATACCGTACGATAAAGCAGTGGACGATCCAATTATGGTTTTGGTTTAACGATTCTAGTTTTTAACGAACACAACAGTTCTGGATTATTTTTAATGTTCTAAAGTCACATTTACTTTGGAAAGAACAATATAATTTAATACTACTGTATGAAGTTGAGTTAACTAGGTTGGTCCATAGTGCTTTAAATATGGTTATTTATGAGTGACAATAGTACTCTATATTTAACTGAAGCCACTGTTCCTAAAAGCCCCACTCTTTTATGAGGGCTTCTATTACAGGTAGCAAATAACTGCTGCCACTTCTATTCAATAAATAAATCATGGTCACAAATATTTTAACATATTTAGTATATGTTTGGATCCACGTTTGCCTTGCCATTTACGCTTCCCAATGTACTCCCACTGTGATTTTTATGAAGCTGGAAATCCTAGCTTTTAGTAAACGTGCTTTTGGAGTAGTTTCCACCGTGGAAACAAACATAGGCTTAATCAATCTTTAACATATACACAAATGAGTCTCAAATCGAAAGATATATAATCTGAAGATATATGTATGATTAAAAATTATTTTAATTATACAAGTTGATTTTATAGGATTGATCATATTTATTAACGTTGTATTAGAACTTCATTTAAAATCTAATAGATCATCTTCTATTAAATTTTCATATCATATTTCAATCCAGTGTTTGGTGACACAATATAATAGGATAAGTTAATCCTGAAACTTATCTTATCATGTCCCATTAGTTCAAATTGTTATCCTGAATATGAGCTGGGTTAGAATCCGGCAGGTAGGGCTGAAAATGAGTCGAGTCGAGTCGAACTCGCCTCAGCTCAGTTCGACTCGTTAAGAATTGGCCGAGTTCGTGTTCGAGTTCGAATTTAAGACGAACTTTTTTTCAGCACAAACTCGACTCGTTAAGAATTGATCGAGTTTGAGTTCGAATTTATCACGAACTTTTTTTCAGCTCAAACTCGACTTGTGAGAAATCCACGAACATCTCAGTTCAACTCGCTTATTTCACGAACTTAAAAGTAATTTTTTAAAGTCTACTTTTTTATATACTAGTGTGTATACCCGTGCGAGGCACGGGTTTAAATTTAGTGTGTATACCCGTGCGAGAAACATGTTTAAATTTATGAGAAAAAAATATTTTAGATTTATTTATAATTTACAATTTAAAATGAAAATTTTGTAATTATTAATATATATATATATAAATCTAAAATATTTTTTTAAGATGTAAAATTTAACAATTAAAACTTGCCAAAAACTTTATTATACAAACTACCAAAAGTCACAAAAACATAAACTTCACTTAAAATACACACTAGCAACTCATTTATAAAAGACTTTTAATTGACTAATTAGCATAAATTGTATAAAACATAAAAATAGTTTTTAAAATTTAGTAATAGATGGAATTGAAATTTGCTTGAGAGTAGTAACATTTAAAACGTCTATTAAAAATGCTTATATATAATTATTTTTTAAAGATAGTAGAAGAATTGTGTATTATAAATTAACTAAGATTATATTTTTTTTAATTAAATTGATAAATACTCCTTCATATTTATTGGTCTCTAATAAATAAATAAAAAATCTCTTTTTCAAGACCTATATTATAATAAAACTTATCAGTTTTAACTCTATTTAATATTATTGTCCCAAGATTTATAAATAGAGAATATATATTTTACTTTATTTTAAAATAAATTTTAACTTTTTTAATTAAATATCAATCACAAACATATAAAATTTATTGACTCCAGACAAATAGAAATTTATTCCGTTACTTAATTAGTTTAGACTACACAATTATTAAAGATTTCGAAATTAAAATTGTTGCAACAACCAAGTTACTTTAAAATGAATCATGACAAAAGTGATTAAAAAAGCATAGTTATCAATTCCCCCATTTGTGACATAGCGGCCTTATATTCACAAAGAATACCTATTTCCAATCAATACACAGCATATCACTTTCACTTTAAGTGTTCAATAATGTGTCTCTTCTTTTCCTTCTTACTAAACTTTGGGAGTAACTATATTCACTTATGCACCTGCCAAAAATGCTCAAGTGTAATCCCTGTGACAGAATATCTGTCAAAGTAGCACTTGATCATCCCTACATAGACAATTTTGACAAGTATCAATATTAATGATGACTCTAGCTTGGAAGGTTTAGGATAAAAGTGTCTGTTAAACAAAAATGTATTTGCTGTTAAAAAAAGCAACAATATTAATGATGAATCTAGCTTGGAAGGTTTAGCGCAAAAGTTTATACTTTTATATATTTTTGAATGCATTTGACCGAGTTTAGAAATGGATATTGGTGGAGATTCTTCAAATGCAACTTTACCTGCATCACCAAGGACTCTATAAAATTGTATATTTGATGACATTTTAACATATCTTTCTTGACAATGAAGGATAATGTCAAGAGTATGGTTTGGAAGTTTCTTGAATATACCATGAACAATTACATGATTTGTACAGAACCATCTTTTTGATTTTTTTTACACCTTGTAACAGTGTTCAATAATGATCAAAACCAACCAATATAGATGTAAAAGATTCATTTAACTGTGGAATGAGTCATTATGTTCTTGTTGTTTATAGATATGCTTTTGCTACTGCAGCTATTGCACCTTTTGCTATTGTTCTGGAGGATCTAACTAAAATTGTGTGTGCTTGGAGAAGATAGTTTAATAAGTATTTATAAATCCAAATAAACAATGTTGTTACTTTGAAGTGCTAACAGAGAAGAAAAGGAGAAAAGGATAAATCAAAGATATATGCAAGGAATACACTTACAGCTTTGAAGAAGACTTGTTCCCTTGTATGGGTTGATAACTTCAAGCAATGCCTTCTATACACCTGGAGATTTTCCACCTTGTGTTACTCTAAATGCCTAAGAACAGAAGAAAATATGTCAAATACATAAGGTTGATATTTAATCTGGATAAACCAAAAAACATAACTTACACATGCATATAATAGAATGATATCACACAGTCAAAGAAAAATTGTAAATATCAAGAGAGCACAATTCTCATCAAATTTCTAAAATATGAAATACTTTTCTTATTCCATACCAATGTTTTTCAATAGGAATCATAATAACAATAAGTAAATCATCTAACACAATATCTACCAATTGCACAGACATATTGAAATGAAAATAAAAAATAGTTAAAGAAATTTGCATATAAAATCAAAACAGTAATCAACAAATAGAAACAAAAACACACAGGAAGTTATATTATCATACCCAGAATCCATCTTCATGTGATGAGCATTGAAGATGCAATGATAGTTTCCAAATAATAGAGAAATTTTCTAAATAACAAAGAAAATAAATACCATTCTATCCAACTAATCATCACCATTTTCCAGTAGTCTTGACTACAACAAAGTGTGTAAACTCAATGAAAACTTTATTCAGCAGTGGACAGTGATATTCTCCTGCACGGTAACAAAGAAAGGTGATTTAATTCAGAGCAACAATAAACTAAATGAATATTCAGAGCAAACATAATCGAGAATTAGAAAGGGGAAACATTCAGAGGTAACCTTATCAGAAGGGATGTGATTAGGAATCGATGAAATTGTTCCTATTTATATATGTTAAAACATTGATACAAAATACCTGGAAAATTGGAGTGAAGAGTGACGATTCCATTGTCCAATATCAATTGAGAGAAGAAATTAATTATGAGATTATTAGGGACGGGAAAGAGAAGGAATTTGTAACAGGGTATGGATTGGAGAAAGAGAGAATTTAATTTGCTGTTGTTTTTGTTGAAGCGGCGCCGATTGGAATTCTTGGAATACAAAGCGTTTGGAATGAGTTTGCAGAATTTGATTATTTAAGAGAGAAAATTGAATATTGAATGGGAATGATTAGTAATGAATATCACGTAAGAATTGGAAAGATTAAATTTTTTATTTTATTTAATTTAAAAAATTAAAACAATTATATTAATAGAAAGTTTCCCATTATAGCAAAATATAAAAATAGCTAAGGGCCTTATAGCATGCCATGTGTCAAATTTGCCAAAATACTCATTTTGCTTTATTATATTGTATGATATATATATATATATATATATATATATATATATATATATATATATATATATATATATATATATATATATATATATATGACATTTTAAATTAATATTTTTTAAATAAAAAATATAGAAATAAAACAAAAGTTCAACTCGCTTATTTCACGAACTTAAAAGTAATTTTTTAAAGTCTACTTTTATATATATATATATATATATATATATATATATATATATATATATATATATATATGACATTTTAAATTAATATTTTTTAAATAAAAAATATAGAAATAAAACAAAAGTTATAAGATTGGAATTTATACGATGTTAATTTTATTTGTAGAAATATTTTTCTCACTTGAGAATATAAAATATCAATTATAATCGTTAGATTAAAATAAAATATGATACTAAGATTTAGGGCAAATCTTCAAACCTACTCTTAAAGACAATATAATTTATCTCATATATAAATGAGTTGACTCATGAAGCTAACGAGTCGAACTATGTATAGTTCAAGTTCAGCTCATTTAGTTAACGAACTTAGTTTTTAGCTCATATTCAGCTCATTTGGTCCATGAACCTAGTTCAACGATTTAATTTTCGAATCGAATTTCGAACTATTTTCGAATTAGTTTGGTTCATTGTCAGCCCTACTGGTAGAATAGGATAAGAAAATGATTTACTAATTTACCCTTATAAAATATAATTTAAAAAAAAAATAAATATGACAAAATAAAAATAAAAATTAATTTGATATTATTAAAAATATTAATAATTAATTTATAAAATAAAAAATTAGAATATTTAAAAATAAAATAATTATTAAACTTTAAAAATATGAGTACTAATTTTATTATTTGAATTATTTACTCAATAGTGTCAATGATTTTTTTTAATTACAAATTTATTTTTTACCAATATATAAATTTTAAAATATTTTACAAAATAATTTTTAGAAAATATAATTGATTTACAAGTATCAATAAGTTTTTTTTTAATTATTGAAAAATATTATTTTTTTACCAATTATTAATTTTAAAATATTTTACAAAATAATTTTGAAAAAATATAGTTATTTTACAAGCGTGTGTATATATATATATATATATATATATATATATATATATATATATATATATATATATATATATATATATATATATATATATATATATATATATATATATATATATATATATATATATATATACTATTTGGTATCTTGTGTCAACTAAATATATTATAGGGTAAGTCTTATTATGTCTGTATCATATCTTATCTTTATCCTGCTTGATATCCTATCCTGTCCATCAAAGTGCCCCTAAAAATCTTATATCAAACAAATATAAGTATATAAATATATACCTATAAGTGAGTGAGACAATTCTCCTAAGCATAAGAAATTATTAATAATCGTCATTTCTTGTGTTACATTGTCAGAAGATATTACTCACATCACATGACATGGGGATGCTAGGCTGCTAGCTATGATTTCTTAGAAGCATTTAAATTGACAAAAAAACAAAACGACAAAACGGATATTAAATCAATATTATATATCAACTGGACAATGTCTACTATTTAGGGGAATCATATAATTAATTTTTCCAAAAATTAAATTCAATGCATATACTATGTGCATATGCAATTCATTTGGTTAGAACTAACAACATGGTGATCATGACAAACAAGTGATTGGTTGACTTAAGTTTCAATTTAGATTAAATTTTAATTTAAGAATTTCTCTACTGAAATAAGTATTCAGATCTTTAATTAAAAAATATATATTTTCTTAAGAAATTATGTAATTTTGGCCCAAACCTTTAATAGCTTCATCAACACGAACATTTGGGACATAAAATGTGAATTTCACGTATTTCATAAAAATACTTACTTTAACATTAGTGTATTTACATATACAATTTGCTTACAATAAGTTCAATTATTGTGATAAGTTTATTCCTGGTTTCTAAAATTAATATAACATCATATTTTAATCTGTATATAAAAAAGGTTATTAGTGTTTGTTGTAGTGGTATTGGTTATCATCTACTACCAACTTCCCTCAAAACAATTATTTATCTAACTACCAGCTAAGGAAATAACAATTTTTTTTAAAGATGGAATGACAATATTTAATTTATCTCTTTTCTTTTTTTGCTGAAATATTTTAAAGAATAGTAAGGGAAATAAAAATTACTAAAAATCATAGACACAAAGTCAATAGACAAAAACAACTCAATTAAACTTTGCAATTCCTAGACAAGATCCATATGCAGTGGTGGTTTTTATTCACTCTCTTGAATTTTCTTTATAAATAGTACTACTAATTATAATCAAAACAAATATAACACGTTATCTACATAAGCATGTGCAATTAATTAATTTTTCCAAGTCTCCTCCAAATATGAATAATTAATTACAATGTTATACTAAAAACGTGAAAAATTAACGAATCTTTGTTTAAAATTCAATTAAGAAACATCATCTTTGTATCAATTTTTTATTAGTTTGTTGATGAGTCCATTTTCATGTTAGAAGAAACTTGAATTAATTTAACTGATGAAAATGACACTTAAAATTCCACTCCATCTTTCTTCTCTTAAATAATCCATGTCGGTAAAATCAATAACTAGTTCTGTGTGAAGGGACAGATCATATGATATAATAATCATTGAATACGAAAGTGTATAATATAACAATGTAGCCAATTCATATAGTTGGAGTCATTAATGTTATGTGAAATGTAAAAAATTAAAATGAAATATTTTTCATGTCTAAACATAGGTTCTGCATAATATGTATTGTACATTTATGGTCAGAGTCAACAGCAGAGGAAGAAGTTGTCATTTTCTATGATTAATGAGTGGTTCTTATCAACTGCATAAGTTATGCAGAAAATCAGAAACTGTTTTTGTAAGAATATAGCAGATTTCAAGAAAATTAACAGAAAAATAATTTATAAACATAGCATATGCTCTTACAAATAATTACATGATTGTTTATGTTATAGGATAAACTCAAATAATTTCAAGACAACTTGAATCATAAGTTTATAGCTAAGATTCTTGAACATCCTCTGTTGGTTTTGTAATAGGGATGGACCATCTCCCCAAATGTGCAGTGTAATTTATGCACCTGATTACGCCTCTTCCCTTAGGTCCATCTGGGAAGTCGAGGACGCTAACACTCCCTGCGTCAAGATGAAATGATCCTAGCCATTCCTTGGTCAAGTTAAGGCAGTGTGCCATTAGCCCTATGTGAATCGCAGGATGAGAAACTGCAACTACGACTTCTCCTGACTTAGATTCATCGGATATTTCATCCAGCAGGGTTTGCCAGGCTTTTCCAGATTGATCCCATAATGTTGTTCTCGAGTCATCTTCGACTTTATTTAACCATCCAGGCTGAGATGGAGGGAAACTCGATACATCCTGAAATAATGCACACATAAGTTGTTCACCATGCTTCCAGTCATATAAAAACACATCTAAACTGTAATTTACTTGCCGTTTTGGATTGTTTAAAGATAGTTCCAAAATTAATGTTATCCATCTGCTTCATCTCAACATAGCGTGGCACAGAGTCGGCACCCAAGCAATCTGCAGCTTTTTGAACCTAAAATCAAGCCTAACAGTTTAAATAGACTATTAACATTAACGAATAGAAATAGAATATCGATATTCACAAGTTCAAGCATACAATTTAATAGATATATCAAAACAAGAGTCTATTAAGAAGCAGGTGAAAATACTTGTAAGTTTTAAATTAGCCACAATATAAAGATTTTGAAGATCTCCGCAACAACATCGCAACTGTAATCGTGGCCGCATCAAGTGTATTTGTCCACATTTAACCGTGCTATTAGTATTTGCAACATAACCACAATCGTGATTTAAACCATGCCTGCAACTAATACTCTAATAGCTTGACATAGGAAATAGGAGTTTGTCGGTATGACAACCAAGAATTTAGCATGATTGAACAAAGTGAAGAGTACTGAAACTGAGCTTACCTGGAAAATGGCCATGGCTGTCTCAATACAAGATTTGTTAGGACTGCTAATTATGGAACTCACTTTTGAATCAAGAAGTAGCTCTGCAGATTTCTGAGACTGTTATACATGAAAAAGGTCAGATGAGATAACTTCTTCAATCCATACTTATTACTGATAAATGGGTCAATACCTGTATAACACCAAGCATGTTCAATGGTTGATCACCAGAAAAAATAAAACCTTCCTGTTACGATAAGGTAGTTTGATTAGAAACCTAGCATGAAGAACTGCATTTGAAGTAAAACTTATAGAAACTTTCTGTCATGAATCGACTATTTCAAAAGCTTACGCCATTTGGTGACAGCACATGAAAGATTATTATCTAATATACCATAAAAAGCCTGAATATATAGTACAATATATGTATAATATGGCATGTATACAGGGAATTTTATAAAATTAAGATACGACACTATCCAAATACATAGACAAAAACTTGTTCATAAATGCTCAATGTTTGTAAAGAGGCATTCACATTGCTAATTAAAACATAAGCATATCAATAGTCACTTGTGTACTTGTGATGATCACGACAAGTAGGCATAGCGTGTTTATTTTCAAGTTTGCAATCTTTTCTCCGTGTTAGCATGAAGCTTCTAGTTGTGCCTTCGCAATGAGTGGGTTTTAAATTCCAATTGACCGTGGTTCCACATACACTTATAGTTACATATCTCTCCCTCGCCTATATCAGAATAAACTCTTTCTACTATACATGTGTCATAAAAAACATACAATTTTTTGTCTGCAGTTACTATGATGCAGCAAAGATGTATCTTACGTACACAAAATGACAATTATCTTTTTAGTTGGTAAGAAGTATCAAAGACTTGTTGGTGGAAATATTTTTAAGGAATTTATTCCATACTTTTCAGCTACATATCTGGAAGTATCGGACATGTATTGATATCGGATACATGTCAGACTCTGACACTGTCAATTTTGAAGTATATGGGCTTGATAGTTGATACTTGATAGCATACCTTGTCACGCAAGAGCCATTCAAGCTCAAAGTGTGGATAATTCATAGGTCGTGCTAAATATAAAAATATTACCTGGAAGAGTGGTGTTGAAGGGGACTTTTGTGTAATGATTGAAATTGCTTCTATGTGACTCAAACTTTGCAAGTCTGAGTAGTGGAATCAGCCTCTTGCTAATCCAAAGTAAGACTGCCTACCATAGACCCATAATAGGTCATACATTTCCTTGGACCCTACCATAGCTGGAGCATTACAGCACCAGTATGTTCTTTTTGGAAGAATGGAGGGAATATGGAAATACATGGTCATAGAGGATCTGATAATGTATCGTAAACCAACTACTCCAAAAGCTTAAGATACACGATGAAAGTATATAAGTACCTCTTTTTAACACTTGACAACTCAATGCCTATCATAGATCAATGAAGAATTGATAACTCATAAAATACAACGACGACCAAAGCTATTTTTCAGTTGGTGTAGTCTGCTATATATATGGATCAAATAAAGCCATAATGTCCAGTTATCAAGAATCATATCCAATGATAGACCATTAAAATCTGAAACTCTCTTAATAATGTTGCCTATATTTCTTACTAGCTTCCCTCCACCTTTAAGAAAAAGGGAAAATTTAAAATGGATAAGCGGTTAAAGAACCTAAACCGCATAAAAGTGAGTAACATCCATTGCAACAAACAAGTATTGGATGTTAGAAAGAGTTGATTGAACATTTGGCAAAGCATTTAAAACTTCAACTCACATTGCTAAGGGTATGTATGCAGGTGCCCTTTGCAACTCATATTAGGAAAAGAAATACCTCATCGGACAGAGTATCCCATTGTGTATTATCAGCTATAACTTTCACATAAATGGGAAAAGATAAGAAACTCAAAATATTACAATATTTATTAATGACCCTTTTACTTTTGATATATACATTTTATCCATTTCTTCTTACCTCCGTATTTCCTTCTGTAGATCCATTACAAACAAGTATGATCCGCTTGCTTGCCTCTCTACCTCCAGATTTCCCTTCGGCAACAGGTGAACCAGGGGTCTGCATTAGTAATTTGATTCTATTTCAAGGAGTCGACATTGGGAAGACAGGTAAACAAATTTATTTCAGAAAGAGGGAATAAATAAAACAATCTACAATTGCGGAAATTCCCATCAGCTTATAATCTGAAGTTGTAAAAGGGTTAAGAAAGCCAAGTTCGACATATGTAGTTTTAAATTGCAGTCCACGGTCGCAGTTGTGGCCCTCAACATAACAGTTTTTAGAGGTCTTTACAACAGTATGGCAATCGTAATTGAGGCTGCACTTTCCAACAATACTAAAAGTTTGCAGCGTAACCGTAATTGCGACCACAATTTAAAACCATGTCTACATCCAGATTCAACCAGCCAAGTAGATGTACTATATACCTGGTTTAAGCGATTAAGGCAAATGTGGGGAGAGCCGCCCTCCGGTCTTGGAGTGAAATCCAGCACACTTACACCACAGTTGCTCTGAAGTAAAGTTCTGAAGTACTCTGCCTCCAGACCTGATTGTTTGGAATGGAATTAAACGCGCGAATGTTATTCAAATTGACAAAATTCGAAACCTTTTGATCATTGAAATTTCCTTAGAGGTGGAAATGGGTACCAATTGCTGAGGCAATAAGAGCCTGATTAACAGCATTGTGAGCAACGACAAGAACAGACCTGCTATCATGAGCTAGAATTTTAGTCCAGCAGTTCCTAGCACGATCCCACAACTCTCTCACGGGATAATGATCATCAATAACAAAATTCACAGGATCAACCTGCCATTGATGAAAAGCCGAACCAAATCTCGCTTTCCCCTCATTCTTCAACAGACCCTAAAGTACAACAATAGCAAAAAACAACAATTTCTGTCACACCATACCATCAATAGTCCTTAAAAAACTACGAACATATTCAATTTAGTTCATTATAGATTAATTATGTGAATTTGATTCACATTCTCAGTATTTTAATCCTTCCAGTTCCATCATGTTAGGTAAGGAAATGAGAAAAAAAAGCTTGAAAAGACTGAAAGAGCACGAAGAGGAGCTGTAATCAATAAGCTGAACCAAGACCACAAAAATGGACTGGTATCACGTTTTGATCCAAAACCTTAATACATGAGCCTCCATACTCATATTATCTTTACTTAACCCTCTGCCAACCTATGTAGGACTTTCAGCAACCTTTGCATTTTACAACACATCCCAATAATAGAGGTGAATAATGTGTGGGCTAGACTAGGGAAGTATTTGTAAGAGCTTATTTGAATTTATCTCGTGATATAAGCACTAGTGTGTATGTATTCAAAATAGATTATAAAAATAACTTATGATATGTTTATTTTAGCCTATTTCAATAAGCTACCCAAGATATTTCAGAGATCGAGTTAACTTAGGCACAGTTCCATACCTACTATTTTAACTGTTTTCAACTACAAATATAGCATAACCAACTACAACTTCCTCTATCCATGTTTCAAGGGATGCCACTTGTAAAATCATCTCCACGTTTCTTAATAGAAACTGTTGGAACAGGTTTTTGATAGCAATGCCTATGTTTTTTCCTTCCTAGAAACAGCATGAGCAATCTGATGTCGTCTCTTTGATTCTCATCTAACCCAAATTCTATTCTTATGGTGAAAACAAAGGTTGAGAATATAAATAGCTTTTCAATATGCATATATAAAAGAAGAAAATAAATGCCTAATAGCTTATTGAACATTTGTATTTGTGATATAAGCTATCATATTATAGATTCTTATGGTTAATTATGTAAATACAATAAGATAATGAAAATTTGAACTCTCAAGGATGAAATTCATAATATGAACTTAGAAGGGAACCTAGGTTTTTTTTTAAATTGATATAAATAAATGTTGCTGCCATAGATTAAACTCTAAGCCGGCAATTTTAACGCATTTAACTCAACAAACACGAATCAGATGAGTTACCTCACCCACTCCGGGAACCTAGTTTATGAAACTAGAGCAAAATTAATCAAACATAAAGATCAATATGAAGCTTACTTGAAAGGAATACAAATCAATTTCCCTTAGGTCGAACTCGGGAATAATCGGCTGCTGTCGAGGTGCCCAAATGATTTCAGCGGTTCTCTTTGATCGTGCCAAAGGACTACAAAGAAAGAAGATCAACAAACAGAAAGCACAAAATCAGAAGCATGGCATCGGTATCAGCAACTAATAAACAGATTGATATACGGAAAGATAAATAGACCTTGCAAAACAAGCGTCGAAGTTATCGTCGGCGAGCATTTGACGGGAAATCTCAGCCTGAGACTCACCTTTCTTTGTAAGAACGGAGAAATCAGAACTACCTTGGATTCTTCCTTCGGCATTCCACGTGCTCTGTCCGTGCCTAACCAAAATCACTCTCTTGGATGATTTGAATGGAGGGAACGAAAGCGAGTTTCTCGATGATTCCACATTCTCTGATTTTTCATGAACGCTACTCCGATTGCATCGAACGACGACGTATTTGGGACGAAGTGACGAACAACAAGGAGTTGTTAGTAAAACCATCTATATGGCTTAGCTCGCTTTTTTTCAATTTTGTGTGTATGGTAGCCGTTGGTTAGTTCCGTTCCATATCGCTCTGTTTGGAGGGAGATGTCAAGCCAAAGACACGTGTTTTGTAGCCAGCCAGAAATTAAATCTTACAGGATAATTATTTTTATTTTTTTATTTATTTATCAAATAATAAAATGTATACATAGTGCAAGGTTTTGTATAATTGAACTTCTTAAATTAAAAAAAAAATCGCATATCACCTCATGCATCTTTCACGCAGTATCGAATGGCAAAAATGACTTCTATTTTTTGTAGATGCATCTTCAGAAACATCTTTTGTTTTGTTTAATGTTGTTTAATGTTTAATCTCAGAATACCAGAACAACAACGTGTAACCATAAAAGATCTATTCATTGGTTAAAATCGGCATTACATTGAAATTTCCAACAGAAAATTACGAAATCTAAGAACTAGAAATCTAAGAAATTACAATAGTAAAAACTATATCATCTGTTCCATGCATCATTTGAATGGCATCAATGTTATTTTCCACTTCATCCCACCAATGTTTTATTTCTCCAGTCTCAAGCGAGGTCCTTGTTCTAAACCTCTGGATCATTATGATGACTTCGTCGGATTTGTACTTCCCCTCTAACCAAGACATCAGAGTCCTCTTGAGTTGATCAATGGATGTTCCAAAATTTAATCGGCATCGGGGGTTTGAGAGGAGAGAAAACAACATGCCCATCCCTTTTGAGAAAAATCGGTACACGGGACGCTTGGATGATGTTCGCTGCCATGATGGTGGCTTTATGTGAGTCATTTTTGTGTTTGTGTTTGTGTATAATACAACCCTAGATATTCCAACTTTATAGAAGCCCTTGGTGAATATGGACCACACAATCTCTGTTACAGAAAGTTTCGTAGATATATCCACGGAAGGGTCATAGATTTCTCGTTTCGTAGATGTACCTACGAAAAACACCCATAATTGTCCAAATTAAAAACTTCCGTAGATACATCTACGGAAGCTTCCCTGTTTGTTTATTTTACAAAACTCAATGCAGTAGCAGTAGAAAGAAAAAGACATAAACACATAAACATATAAACTAATACTTGACAAAAAAGGTTTATATTGCAATGTTATAGAATGCATATATTACACTTTGAAACTAGAAAATACATCACAAGAACTGTCGCCGGCTAAATCTATTGGAGGTTCCAATCTTGAATTTTCGGCATTTGATTCCTTTTCGTTGTTGTTCAACCTTTCGAACTCGTGCATCTTATCCACAAAAAGATCCGACCACGTCTCGACAGCTTCTGTATGATGAAACGCCCATTCCGATGATATAGGTGGTATGGGGCATCCCGGTTTCAAGTACACTTGCACAAAATGTTTCGATTTTGCGAGCCATCCAGCACACATAATACGATTTTTTGGATTTGTAGGAGGTGTTGTGCGGAGCGGAAAAAAGGTTTCCAAAAAACCATAACGCATCAAGTCAATGCATACCATGTCATATGCGCATGCAATAAGATGTCTCATTTTCGGGATCTCATCCATTTTGAAATCGGTGCGTAAGCGCTCAACCTAGGAACAAGAGCTCCGTTAACCGATTCAAATTTAGCTTCGTCTCCAAATACCCGCGTGTATGAGTCTTTATGGTTCATCAACTCTTTGATAAGTTCATGACGGACAAGCTTATGGCCATCCTCTCCCTTACCAAGAAAAGTTGATACCGCCTGGAATCCGCAATTACCGTCCCCCGCCACATTGACGATCCGGTCGATGTATTTGTGCATAAAAATCGGCATCTCGTCGATGAATGGAATTTTTGGAGCAATATGTACCTCTTTGATTGATGGAATTTTTGGAGCAATATGTACCTCTTCGACTGATGAAATTTTTGTGGCAATAGGTGTCAGAGTTGGAACTTTCGGAGCAATAGGTGTAGGAGGCGGTTTGCTTATGCAAGCTCCTTTGTTTGAACTTTTTTGAGATTTATGAGTAAGTGAATCGGGAAAGAGTTTTTCGACGTGCTCACAAAATAAAGGAGACCATGATGTCGAGTTGTCATTCGGCGTAGGCTTCACTTTCTTCGGAGCACCCTTTGTCTTAGCCGGTTGAGACGCCGGTTTCATGTCGGTTGTTTCTGGAAATCCAATCTTCCGCAATTTTTCTTTGATGTATATTTCACTAAATCGAGAAACTTTTCACATACTTTCCGAAATTGCAATACGGCATCGACGTACAATTCTTTTGTCGAAGAACTTGTAATACGAGCCCATGCCAACATTATTTGGTCAACAACCACTCCGGGCTTCATCGATTTCCCACCTTCGGTCTCTAATTGTTTTGTCCCCATAGTGGGTTTAACTTTACTTCTCACATTACACGATGTACGATATTGACAAAGTAATGCATTAAAAGAAGGAAATACCTTTGTAATCGCATTCATCAAAGCGGTATCGCGGTCCGTAACAATCTCTTAAGGCATCTCAACTTATTTCTTCAAAAATGACCGACACACCTCCAATGCCCACCTAAAATTATCCTCTTTTTCACACTCCAGAAAAGCAAAGCCAATGACGTACGTCTTTTCGGTGGATGTAACACCGAACATCTCAAATAATGGAAGTCGATACTTGTTGGTCTTGTAGGTAGAATCGAGAAGGAGCACTGTCGGAAAAGTGTTGAACAACTTTATCGAATCCGGATGAGTCCAAAAAATATCTCAGACTGTAACCTCGTCATCGCAAGTTCTGTACCACGACACGTATTTGTTATCATCCAACATTTTCAACAGATGTTGCATCTCACTTATATCTCCCATACTCGTCTTATTATTGCGGTACCGTTGATTATACACTTGCCTTATATTCGATACGTTGTCGAGTTCCTTCCTTTTCAATGTGGCAAGTATATTTTTCGGTTGGACAAGATTCAAGGACATGCCTTTAATACAAGTCTTCTCTTCCGAATTGAGCCGACATACATTATGATGTCCTTGTAATTTTGCGCATAAATCATGGTTATGCAAACCACAAATAACAGAGAATCTCTACTTCTTGCTAGCTAACATGTAACAACGAATTTTAAATGGACACTCGCATTTTCTAGTACATGTGTCGTCTCTTTTAAAATTCTTTAGAGGAGGATGGTATTTCCCGCTTCTTTAGCATGACATTGTTACTAAAGGGTTTCTTCTTGCCGTACCATAATCCGATCTTCCTATTACCACACCAAAACCAATGTCAGTTGCATTCCTACAAATCCATGTTAGCATGCTTTCACGATCATCAAAGTCTTGCTTGCTATTAAAGTCACCGCAGACATCTACCTCATTTGCGACTACCCCATCAACACTCGTAGAAACATTGACTAAAGGAGTTAATTCTCTTGAGGTATTATCGGGGTGCACCATACCTATTTACAAATAATTGCCAAAATTACACAGAATTACAACACTGCTGGGAAAAAATAACACAAACATTGTTCCGTAGATGCACCTACGGAAGTGCTCATCTTCAACACGTTCCGTAAATGAATCTACGGAAGCAGCGTAACTTTTTTCACAAAAAATTGATGCATAATGTGAGCAATGCAGTGGTTGAAGATGAATATTTACCTGAAATTCAGACTTCCCTTGCTCCCTTTAATTTGTTGCACCAAAAATTTTGAGTTTTGGAGTGATATAAGGTATTAATGATGTAGGGTTTTTAGGGTGTGGAATATGGAGAGTTTGAAGAAATGTAACAATGGGGGAGTGATCTGTAGATGCATCTACGGAATAATGTGGCGCTAAGTCATTCTGTAGATGCACCTATGGAGCAATCTCTGAACTGAATTTATTTGTATTTTTTCCCATATACACTAGTTTAGTATACTTCCGTAGATGTATCTACGCAATGAATTAACTTTTTTGAAAAAATGGATGCTTCCGAAAGTGCATCTACGAAATCAAGGGACATATTTAAAATTCCGCTTGATGTGTAAGAAATCTATGCATTGAGAAATTATTTTTTTAGTGGTTGTTAATGCTCTCTTTGTTTTGCATTCAAAAACTAAATTTGTTTGTATTACTTTTATGTTCAATCAAACCAAGAATTCTGATAGAACACCATTAATGGAGTAAATTCGGATGTTCATTCTTATTTATCTAATTTCAACATGACTTAAAAATGAAAATAAAGTAGCAAGTATAAAGTTTCTTAGTTGTGTAACATTCTAACATGCAATGATCCAATTGAATAATAAGTATACTCATGATAAAATCAAAACATCCAAGGGGTATTACTAGTCTACTATCTCAAACTATTAAAACATTATCTAAAAACATCATCACAAACATATTCTCAAATAGTACAAAAATTCGTTTCAAAATTTCATCATTCACATTACTGATGGGCAACAAATCAACTTTTAATTTATATCACTCTTCCATCGCAAGATTTTGCTCTGATTGTTGTTGGGAAACAGCCACTTTGATCTTAGGCGGTTCCACCACTTTGACCTTAGGAATAGGAAGCATATGGATGCTCTGTAGCAACTCCTTAACGCCCTCCTTCTGAATCTTCAGCTTCTTGCCCTTCATCCTATGAGATTTAACAAAATGTCAGAAGAGAACGGAAAGAAAAACAGCCTGTAATAATCTTTGGGATATATCAATTAAAGTATGAGTTAAAGAATAACCTATTCATGTGGTGTCTCGCTTCCCTGTCGACTCTGATCTTTTCAATCTTTGGCATGATACCGAGGACAGTCTGAGCAAGATTCCTGTCGTATCTCTCAGGCCTGTTACGCTTCCTCTCAAACTCAAAGGTTGAATCCTAAAACAACAAACAAGAGTGTGAAGCCTCTCCAACCCAAGAGAGTAATTAACAAACACACACATACACAAGAGATTAGGACAAGGGAAATGGAATTTTATTTACCTGTGTCATATCCTTTCCATGCACTCGCCTATATGCCTTGGTCCATTTCACCTTACGAGGGTTCCTCTTCATTTTAAAGTTCTTGTGGCACTTAGATCTACAAAATCGAAAAATCTACAACAAGAATAGTTGTGAGACACTGTAACCATAAATAACATGTTAAGTGGAGCTACGAACAAACACACGCACAGAGCTTTTTTTTTCACTTTCGGGATCAGCCAGCCAGTTTAATATAAGAGTGAAATAGTGATAATTGATAAATTAGATAGATGATATGTACAAGCAATTTGAAGCTGCAACAAAAGTCTAGTTAGTAAACCCATCTAGATTGGTTTGATAAGGTGATTTGGAGGTTGAAGAGGGATATCTAAAAAGGGCCAATCGAAATCTATGTAACATTACTAAAATAAAATCTCGAATTACAGTGCACTTGACTAACTAGAACTTCAAAACTCTGGAGTAAGAAAACACCTTTAGACCGTGTTACTACTATCGGATAACAGAAAATAGTGGAAGACAAACAATCTGCTATGTGAAATAATGGATAGCATTGCAGACAAATAGCCAAAGAAACATCGCAGTTGAATCAAGTCAAGTATATATAACTTCACCACGAAAACTTAGGAAAATAGCCTATAACATATATAAAAACAATTTAAAATTATTTTATCTTTTGTTATAAAAATAGCCTGTGCAAGCTTATTTTGATAAGCACTTCTACTATAAGCTGCAAATAAACTGTTTATCCAAACAGGTCATTGTCAAGACAGAAGTAAACTAATTGGCAGCTAATCCCCAACAACGAAATTAAGATAGTGCCACCATTGCTGCTGCTATTTGACAACATTGTTTTCAGATACCTCAATCAAAATCAATAGATTCAACCAGAGTTAGGAGTATAATGATTTCTAGAATTAATAGCTTACCTTTGCATCATTGCGAACAAACTGGATTCCATGTCCAGGATATACAGTAGAAGAACAGAACCAGCATTTCTCCAATCTCATTGTGCCTCCAAACTAATTCAACAGTTTCACTGCAAAAACAAAAACCGATACAGTGTTGTATGAGTTGAATGACCTAACGAAAAAGTAAAGTAGCATTGATTTTCTTACAGATTATTGTATCTTAGTTCGAATTCGATTGAATAGAAAGTAAGCGATAATTGTATAATCGTAAACTAGTAATAAATTGAGAATGTTGATAGAAAAGATTGAGGTGGAAGATGAACCTGAGGAATAATGGAAGAAGAAGGTGGGGAAGACGATAAACCCAGAGGCGGTGTGGCCGCCACTTCTGTTAGGGTTACAGAAAGGGTTTTTCTAGTTCTTATTCAATATAATATCAAGGGGAGGGTTACGAGGGATTTATTTTATTTTATTTTATTTTAAATTGATTTTTTCTTATTTTATTTTAAACTAGTATGATATCCACCGTCCGTACTCCATACGGTTACCGTTGTGGCTGTGTTATTTTATTCAATATAGATATTATTGTAGAGGTAAATGTCCTAAATATAAGTGTGCAAAATATAAGAATTTATTTTTAGTAGTTTGGGCCATAGTATATATATAATGGGATTAGATAATAGGTTGAATTTAATGATGTAACACAATGCGCTAATATTTACGGATTAGCAGGGGGCCTCAGGCCCTACTTAGTTGACTGACAATGACAAAGGCTTGCGAAACTTAATGGCCCAAAAAGAATGACTCGAGGAGGGGGTCCCCAATGTCGTAATATGCTACATAGTAAGACATGGCGTTAGATTATATAGATATAAAAACAATTGACTCATATGGATTTAAAATGAAATACTTTCAGAAGAACCAGCGCAGTTATCGTGAATTGTAAAAGGTGCTTCGTTATCTTCAGGATCGGAATAGAAATCCTCATCGGATAAATATGCTATCAAGGCATCCAAACTAAAAGTTAATAAGTCTGAATGATTCATATACCAACTTTTTCGTGGACAGCCAGTCATTGCTTTTAAAAAACTTCAGATTACAACTGACTTACTCGCAAAAGGATCGTAATCGCTATCTTCATCTGAGTCGCTGTTAAAATCTGGATTGACTATGGGCATAAAAACAGGACATGGTGAATCTTCTGTAGGAATTGTAATAGGTGTTCTATCTATGACAGGTTCTGCAATAGAGGAAACCGGACGTGTGTTCACTATTGGAACATGTTGAGCAGGGGTTTTATTTTCCCTTGTAAACTTGGAACTTGATAAATGTAGTGTTTAGAAATGGTTGAATACAAACCAAAATTATATATGAGTTAGTTATGATAAAACAAAAGCCCTGGTCATTAAATTAGAAGAATGACATTTTAAGAAAATAAGAATTTGTACCTAGTTGGCTCTACTATGTTTGCCATCAAGTTACCATTGGTCGTTGATATATTAGCAGCTTTAGCAGGGAAATTTCGATTCAAATTGATGGCGAGATTTGGTACTCCCAACGGTTTTTTAGGCCTCCCACGAACTGACTTGCGACTCGCCGCATGTTTGTTTTAAGATATCCATGCGAAATGCATAATAATATAAATCACATAAGGCAGCTTTTGAGACATGCAATTTTCCTTTCCAATGAAATAATGGGAAGACGTAAATGACAACATATAAAGCTTTATAATTTAAAAACCAGTCAGCTTATGAACCTTACTTGGGATCACTGGAAAAACTTCCCGACTCATTGAATTTGTTGTGTTCCAAAGAATAACGATGTTGGTCATTTTCCATATTAGAAGGATCACCATTTTGAGTCGTAGAATCCGTAGAAAACTTAGACAACAAATTTGTTCCTAAGGAATCTAAATGGGCTGACTTTAAGTTTGTTCGAAAAGCATGTCTGCTTATGCTAGGTTCAGAACCTTGAAATCGTGCACTTAGCATAATACCTTCTTCCACGATTTATGCGACAGTCTTTTGGTTTTGAACGGAGGGAGTCAACTCAGACAAAGGTTACCTTAGTGTGAAGCAATTAGGAGAATTAAGACATGGATTTATTGCCACATGTTGGTGAGGACTATGTCTCTGACGCTTCGAATGATTTTCTTTCAGAATAAGTGATCTTCTTGCTCTTGCCTTTTTCCCAAAGATATCTGGGTCATTAATGTCCATGATTTTCGAAGGAAATATATGATCTGACAGAGTCTATAAACAAAGGTGTATTGGACTTTGATGTTAGTATTTAAACCATAGTGCAACCATATATAAAAAACAAATGTGATATTCCTAAAAGTTATGCTAACAGAATTACAATATGAAAAGCTAGAATGTCACATAGAATGTGTTTAAGAGACAACAATATTGGCAATAACCTTTGCATAGCCTTTTATATTTTTGACGTGGCAACTAAACTAAAGTATCACATATGCACATATCAATAACTTGTCAGAATTTGGCAGACATGGAGAATAAAATGGGAAGTTAATTAAGATTAACATAAGTACGTAACCAAGGAAGATGGACATCTTCAAACTTGCATTTTGCACATAAGTATGGCATTATAATAATGATGCACATTTTAAAAGATAGGATGTAGAAACAATCTTTTCTTACAAATAAATATAGTAGTGTGTGGCTACACTCATGAAACATTAAAAAATATACAACTTAGTAGCAATACCTGTCTTGCAGATATCATTTATCAGTTGGTTGAGAGCATGGCAAGAAACTGTAAAATTATGGGTGGATATGGGACTAAGTTGCAAGGGACACTTGATTAATCAATGGCAACAATATGCATACCAGGATAATCCAAAACTAGATAACTAAATTAAATTGAATCCTATATCCATATTGAAGCCTATATCCATATTATTTTGGAAAAAAAATAATATAAAAGGAATGGTGTAATTACGTGAAAGTAGTCATTTTTAATTAATTTGTTTTATCATATATATCAAGCTAAATAGTTTTAAAATAGTTAGCCTTGTTCAATAGAATGTGACTAACTTGGTTAGCATACAACTAAAATGTGTGTATAGGGATCTTAGACTATTTTGAGTATCCTAATTATCAACTTTCCAAAAGCCAGTAAAAGCACAAGGTACAGCAAACCAGTCAACCATGATTTGTGGTTAAAGAATGATTATTTTAGTATTTAATTTGACTTTACACCATAAAGTATATTTTTTTGGAAATAGACATGTCAAATAGTTTAGAGGATATTACTGCAATAAAGTAGTATAACATGGCAAGAGATTAGAGTAAAAACTTTTGCATTTAAGGATGATTAGACATGGAGTTTGAGAAGTTGCCAAAACTACTGCAAGCTGTCTAAAAATACAGCTCAGTCGATGCAGACAAATACACAATGATCAAGATGATAAAGCTGCCATATAGCATTTAGCTGCACAATCAACGATTATACACAATTTACATGAAAATATGTTGTTTGAAAAGCAAATAAGGGCATGGGTTTGCTGCACATTTTATCAACGATTATAAAGCTGTCATTTAGCATTAGCCAATGGAAATTTAATGACGTTTTGTTGAACCATTAGTGAGCACACAGTGCTTCACAAAGGACTGTGTTGAAACTGCCAATTACGGTAGAACGTGTTATATATTATAGGGTCTTGATTGTCAATAAAGTTTTATGGGGAGAATGTGTTTAAATACGTTATTTGAATGATTATCACACAACATAGATTGAAAATAATTGCTGGATGAACTATTTACACAATTCTAGAAAATACATTGAACCAATAAAGCTGATATGTCTGTGCCATTTATAATTTGGCATGAATAGATTGGAATATGAATGGAAAATATAGTGAACATCATAAATGAAGTTGACATAATAGATTCATTATAGAATACATAGCTGATGAGTTTAGTAGTACAAGATTGCATCAGACATCACAAAAATGCAAATTCTAACCCTTAAACATTTAGAATTCCTAACATTGTGGAATCATTTAGTACAAAACGGGTGTGAGCCAAATTATGCATAAAAAAAAGTGGGGTTTTGACATAGGACCCCTAATTACTGCTTTTTTATATGCTTGATCTTTCTTCCAGGCTTGACCTTAGTGGCAGACTGTATTGGAATAAGCTCTTCAGCCTCAATAAGGTCATTGACTGATGTTGAAATGGAAACCCTCTTGTCAAGAGTGCTGCTGGATTTTGCAGAAGGACTCCAAGCATGGTTTTCCGCAGCCGATGGTTGAGTAGACATTGACGGTTCAGGCTCAATTGTCATCTAAGGATGAGATAAAAGTGATATTAGAAAGTCAATATCATAGTGAGTAATTCTATGAACGAAAATAATTGAGTATGTGATATTTGATTCTCACAATTGGTTCTTTGGGATGATCGTTTGGGTCAGAAGTTGACATGTCAATAACAAAAGTATTCGAGGTATGCGACAATGAAATAGTACATGAGAGTCACAACCGAAACATGTATAAGAAAAGTAGCGTATCAAAAGTCAAACAAACATGTATTACCTTATATGGGGTTAGGTAGTTCTTAAGTTTATTGTATACATTATCCTAATTAAGTATTGTCACAATAGAAAACTGTTGGTAAGAGGATTGGTACTTGATACGGAATGCCATATCTCAATTCAACAAAACGTCGACATGAGCCGGCCAAATTTTTGGGTTGTCCTCTCCATTCTATTTTTTTCAATAAAGTTAGTTGGTTTTAGCAATACCTATAATAGAGTGATATATAAAATACAAGATTCATAAAAGGACATTAAATTCTCACCGCTTTCATGAGTTGCCTTATCTCCTTAGCGGACAATTTAGTATATGGTATACAATCCTTATCCAAAAGACAAAGGTTCCCTTAAAGCCATCATATTCAACTTCAACTTCTATTTTGAATCTATAATAGAAACGTGAGAAAGTTACTGCAGGCTACATACAATGACATTTCGTGTATGGATCATTAAGAAGTTAGAAAGGAAATGACTTACTTTGTTAGGAGGATTGTAGTTCATGATTTGTTTGCCATAATCTTCCCACCAAGCAACCTCAACGACATTTCCTTTAACATCACGTAAAGTGATATTGGTACAGGACTTCTTACCGCTACCTCCCATTTGTGTTTTAACAACTTCTCGTAAGACACCAATCACATCTATTAAAAATCAAGACAAACATAAAGGCAAATGTTATAAATAGCACATAGATGATAAACCAAACAAATTGTAATGAAAAACAACCAAACAGATAATAAATGACATTGAATAAGCAACCATATAACATATCAGCTTTGTAACATCCATTGAGAAAGTTTTCAATTGCATGAAAGTTGAATTTGTGTGTTGGAATTTTCTGGTATCTCAACATTGGTGATGGTAGTCCCTCCATTAAAGAGAAGCTTGAGCTGGTTGGACCAAACTTTGAAAGGGCCGTCATTAACCACAGGCTCACCATTATAAAGATAATAAGTTTCATGTTCCTTTATTTGATCAATCCAATCTTTATAGTCCCGACTCCTAGGGGTGACATGGATTTGGTCGGCCTGATATTTCAAAGAAGAAAAAATTAGCAAAAGCAAGTATAGCTCTAAACGTGTATACTACATGCATACCTTTCCATCTTGTATGACCATTTCTAGGTGTTGTTGCCCCGATTTCTCCTTAACCACCCACAGGTCAACCACCCTTATATGCATTTTCCACACCTGGTTTCCTTTTACCAGGTCCTTGATGAGAATGGGAGCCCTAAACATTGTTAGATTTTCAAAGCTGAAAAATGTTCACAGAAAAAACACGTTAACAAAATGCCCTAAAAACACGTAAAGTGTTAACCTTTACTTAACAAACACGGTCTCATAAGGTATAAGCTGCGGGGAAAACGGTCCAAAACCAACCACGAGGCATACAACATTACAGAAAAAATATAAACTCGGTAAATAAAGCAACATTACGGTTACAAAAAAACAATGTAACCATTGAACAACTTTACAGAACAATGGTGAAAATGAATGATTTTTACGGAACAAACATGTTCAAAACACATGATTTTTACGGAAGACATGATTATAACACATAAATATAAAAGTTCCATAAAAAAGAGAAAGTAATGGTAGTTACATGAGGAACAAAGATGGTTGAGAAAGTGTAATGGGATTCACATATTAGAACAAATAAAAAATGATGCTTTTACAAAGAAGCTATCAGGCCAAAGACAAGATGGGGAAGAAAGTGTTGTTAGATGCAAAGATGAGGAAGAAAGGAACCTGGTTCTTAGATGAAGAATGAAAAGCAATTGCAGAGTGTCATACCCTAAAATTTGCCTTCCATATTCCATTCACACTGATTCAAAATTCAAGACCCAAATCCAGATATTACTCATTCAAAAGCTCAGATGATCCACAGTCAACTGGTTTGACCTAAAAGTCAATCACAATCAAAGCATGGTCCAAGCCTCTGATCATTGATCAAACATCAAGTATAGAAGTGTATATCCATCATTTGATCAAAATTTGATCATGATTTATCAGTAGAAACTCAGAGATGAACAAATACAAAAAGGTTCAAATTAGGGTTTCTCTAGGAGAAAGTCAACCCAACTTTGACTGGGCATAACTTTCACATGGAACATCAAAAATTCCCCACTCAAAGCCTATTTTGAAGGAAATTGGATTCCCTACAACTTTGTCTCTCACAAGCCAGGGCTAGAAATGCTTCATTTGAGAGGTATGGTGCAAAAGATTACAGGTCATTTTCAAGCATCCTTCAAAAGCAGTTTTTTGGCAAAGAAGATATGATCAAGATAAAAGCTCCAAATGGAAAATATGTTCCAAAGTGGCTTGTAGAGGACATCCTGAGGTTTCCAAAAAGTCCTAGAACTCCCTCATAGCTTAAAAATTGAGTGAGATATGCTCGATCAAAGTTGGGTAATATTTGGAGGCAAAATGTGAAATAAGAAGGTTCAAATTGGAAAATTTTGCAAATGGGCCTATGGTATTATGATGCAATCTTGGTCCACAAGTCATTAGCATGCCCAAAATCATATGCCACGAAATTAAACATTTTTATTTGATCTAATATGATTTTTTTTATTTCATTTTTTAATGATTTAATTAAGATAAAAATCAAATATTTTTGTAAGGGAGATATTTTGATTGATTCCAATCAATATTAATGGCAAAATATAACACAATTTTCGTGATAATGGGATTGAGAAAGATTAACACAATATTTGCCAAATATAGTAGCTTATTATTCAAGAATAAAATCAATTTTCAGAAAACACGGCAAGAATGGATTTAAGGAGTTTTGGGCCCTTGTTGTAGACTGTTGAATGCTGTATAGGGCAAGTAACAAAAAAGATTTGGAAATATTGATCCGGGAATTATCGTCCTCAGAGATGGAGAGATGCCATTCAATAGTTTATATAGTTTCGAGCTTGGATTTGAATTAGCAAAAAGTAAACAAAGATATAGACAGGAAAGAATAACACATTCTTAGAAGAGAAATAACTTATCAGGAATGTAAATATATTCACTCTTCACAAACATACACTTACCAACCCGTTATACTCAACCTACGATACTCATCTATGTCATCACGTATCTCTCACATAAGCGTCCATCTCTGGAGCACAAACGAGATCATCTCACAACTAAGGTTATCTCTAACGCGAAGCTACGAGAACATCCGTGTTCTCGCGTCGGCGATCTCTCGCGCGCCGCTCAAACACGAAAGCATTAAGTACAGATACCCACAGTGAATGCTAGCTCTAAATCTATCTCTAGAGTTCAGAACCAACAGATTATCATCCCAGATAAGGATTCAAGAAGTTTATCTCTAAAGCAACCCAAATCCCCAACATAGAGCAAAAATCCAGAACAACATCAACACAGATTTGTAAAGCAAGTTAAACATAACATTATAATCGGTAAATATACATAAGATTCAAGTAAATATACAAACAAAACCCAACCACAGATAAGTACACAAAGAAGAAGAGAAATGAACCGAAAATCTCCCGGTTTGTCAGCTCCGTTCGACGCTCAATCCACCCCCAATCATCCAAATGCAACCTCCGAAGTTGTTTTCTAAGCTATTCTATCCAAAAAATGAAGGTTGATGGAGTTGGGAACAAATAACCCAAAACCCTAACCTAAAAATGTGATTTTTACCCCTATTTAACGAGCTGATATCTGTCATGGTCGCTCAGCGGAGGTACTCCCGCTTAGCGGCTGACAGCAAAAGTGAAATCTTGTTTTCGCCATAAATTGAGAACCGTAACTCCGAATTGCGCCCGGTTCGAAGCGTTGGAAAGCTTATTCAATGCTCTATCCAATAATGAATGAATGGAAACCAAAATGATGATTTTGGTCATCCTTAATTTGAGCCTATGGAAGTCCGCTTGACGGTGGCTAAGCGTGCGTGCACCAAAACTGCGAAATCGAAGTCGTGCCTCTGACACTTTATTCCTCAAGGCTCCAATAAGCATGAATACCTATAAAAACAAAGGAAAAACTATTAAATGGTATAAAAGTATATGAAAATACAACTACTCACAAAGTATACGTATTTATACACAAAACGGAGAATTATTCAAACAATATTAACAAAAGTACCGATAAGTGCCACTATTTACATACACAAAATAAATACATTTTGGCACTTATCATAGACCTAATTGAACCTCTATAAGTAGTTGATGGAGAGCAATAGACTATGGGACGAAATTCTGGGCAAAGAGGCATACTCAAGAACACCAAAATTCATCAAGAAACTTGGATTCGGTTTCAG
Source organism: Vicia villosa (assembly GCF_029867415.1). Lineage (NCBI taxonomy): Eukaryota > Viridiplantae > Streptophyta > Magnoliopsida > Fabales > Fabaceae > Vicia > Vicia villosa. Next base: position 93,456,817 of record NC_081184.1, on the reverse strand, counting down.
AGGATCAAGAGGTTTTAAAGGATTCTGAGCATAACCACACGTTCCTAGGAGTATTCTGAGTCTATCTGGATCATCACTTGACCCCAACACCCCTAGATTATTCTCCATCGAGCCAAGGTATGTTGTTTTAAAGTTTTGATCGGTTAGGGTAATTCATGCATATCTATTGCAAATTGATTGTATATTTTGATTGTCCTCAATGCTGTGAACGTTTCTGGTTTGGTAATTTGGGATTTGTGTGGCTGAATCAAGAATCACCATTGTTGGCCGCTTAGGGTTTTAGGAGCTTTTAATTAGGGCTTTTTGCTAGGGTCAAAATTAGAGTAAACCAAGGGCAGGGTTGGATTCGTATGACTGAGACGGGTGGATTAGGGGTGTCGCGAAACATTTTCATGCTCCCATGTTCTATTCGCTATTTTTAGATTTTATTGCTACGAACGAAAACCATAGCTATTTCGTAGCTATTTCACTCTGAAATTTGCAGGTCTGGGGAAGAAGAAGGTAACGTGGCAACTGGCCACTAGTTCATTTGAAATTCGTGCGCGTTCTGGTTCCATTATTTGCATGATATATATTATTTAATGAATGCGTGTTTTAAACGCGTAAAACGTTTGGACGGGGTGGTTAAAAGCGTTGGGTGTATGACAGGGTGTGGGTTCGAGACCCCCCTTCAACATTTATTTTTCTAAAATTTCCAGTTCTTCATCCTATGCGCTTGCAGTCTCAGGCCTTACCATAGTCCCTCTAGATCTGACCATTAAGTCTCCACTAACTCAGATCTAATGCCCGGATTTGGTTCTCTATACCATAGACCCTCAAACCAATCACACTGAATCATAACCCTAATGAATTAAATAAACTTTAATTAATTTATTTGTTTTTAATTAAACCTTTTTAATATATTTGTCAACAATCATTTTTATAAATAAAATTAATATGTGATATTTATATTAAAAATTCTAATTTGTTGTTCGTTCCGATTAAATCAATTAATCGCTATGGGCAATAATGAATTTTAATTAAAATGTTATTTAATTAAAATATAATTAATTTCTATTTGGTTAAATGGTTTCGACTATCTTATTAGTCGCGATGATTAATCTTTCTATTTTTCTTATTCTAATTCGTTATTCTTTTTAATCGAATCAATCGATTACGAGGGGTAACGATACAAATTAAACTATTAAAATTCCTAAAAAATACTTTTATTCGTTATCAGTGATAATTGAACCTATCAATTAAAATTGGTAACGATACAATTATTAATCTTTTAACTATGGTAATTGAATCAATCGATTATTGCGGTTAATGGTGACATACTAAAATCAGGGTTGTACGCCCACTCTTAAAACACTTGTCTTTTTCAAACCACAAATTTCAAACTATGGGTTTTCATCCTTATTCAAAACTACGGTAGGCCATTCAAAAAGCATTCAAACCATCTCAAATCAAATTTCAACTCTAAGGGCGTACAACCCTTCCCCGAACTACGTAGACTCTGATCCTCCATAAGGAGGTATGTAGGCACTTGGCAACAAGGCGAGTCCCCCTCTTCCAAACTCTAATCATGTTCAAATAATTAGCCTTTCACTCTTAATACTCTCTGTCACCTTTCTTTATAAGCCTTGCCATAAACCTTTATCTTTGAGATGTTAGCCTTTAGGAAAGGGTTGAGGGTGCCTAACACCTTCCCTCGACCTGAATATAGTATCTTACCCTGATCTCTTAACTGCGTAGGTTTCCTATTCGCCTTGGTAGAATAGGTGGCGACTCTAAACCTTCAATTTTAGGGCAGGTTGCTACACAGAGAACTAAAGGTATGGAAGACAACTTCTTTGGAGAATGCTTGGGTTATGAGCTGCAAGTGTTGGACAATGCTTTTGTTGGAAGGAAGTTGAAATAATTGTGTGGGACCAATCAAATAGAGACACTTGCGACGTCGTTAGAAGAGAGCAGTAAGTATGAAAGACACAATTTGTTAATTACTTGCTTGACCTTTTAGCAGTGCAATTTAAATTTTTGAAATAAGGGCATTAATGGTGTTTTGGGCAATAGATGAGTAAATGCTTGATAGTATATAGTAGATAGTAGAAGTAGACAGTAGATAGTAGAATAGTAGATAGTAGATGCTTGATAGTAGATGTCATCTCACCATTTCACCATATGCTTGTGATTCCTAGCTAAATAATATCCCATCTTTAATTTTATTACAATTTTTAAATAAATTTAATTTTGAATTATTTACCTCTACAAAAGTGAAATTATTAAATCATTCCTATTACCACTCCGTTTGACCGGGTACTACAAATCCTCCCACCTGTTTGCTTTCTTAATCCAAACATACATATCCTTTGCCTCCACCGATTGTCCCGGGAAACAACAACATTCAAAGAAAACAAGAAAAACCCATTAATTAACACACTTAATTAGTCAATTAATTAATTAATAACCATGTTTAAGTCCACACTCCCAAGTTAGACTCAACTTAACTCGTTCCTTCAACCATTGGCTTCATTTCACACTTCCCACTTCTAACTCCACATTTTCCAGTTTCACTCACTTCAACACTCTCTTTTTCTGTTCCATTTTTCGCCGTTGGAAAACCCAAAACCCTAACACCTTCACACTTCCACATTGTTGACACGTCACGCGCCACCACTCACCAGATCTATAACCAACTGTTTCAAGCCATGTGTGAGAACTAGCTTCTTCGCTAATATGTCCAACTCCGATTCCGATCTCCGTCACGGTTCTTGGCCACCGCCGGCTGATGCTAAACCAATTCCGCCTTCTTCTTGGGCAAAGAAAACTGGTTTTAAGCCTAAATTCTCTGGCGAGACTAATGCTAGTGATTCCGGTCAGATAATAAACATTCTCCCTCATAAGGCTAGACAATCTGAACCACAACCGCAACCGGAACTGGATCTTGAAGCCGGTCGTGTTCGTCCACCGGTAAACGGTGTAGCACAGAGCAACAATGTTAGTATTCCGGTATCAGTTCCGGTTGTTAAAGAACAAACGGTGAAGAAACGGAGGGATTCTGATGGTGTTCCGAGTACTAACGGTCAGGCGAATCCTGCGCCGGTAACAGAGCAGCCTCCGCAGGTGCGGAGAGTGTCGAGGCATGAAGAAATGGTTGATGGTTTGGTTGTGGATGATGAAGGATTAGCGTCTAGGCATCCTCATATGAAGTATGAGCTTAGAGATTCTCCTGGTTTAGGTATTAGTTGGAGCTGTTTTGGAAATTTGGAATTTTGATTTTGATGATTTTCCCTCTTTTTATATTTCTTTCTAATTTTGAAAATTTGTTGTGTTTTTGTAGTTCCTATTAGCGTGTATGGTATCCAGCATTATGTTTCGATGTTAGGTTCATTGATTCTCATTCCACTTGTCATTGTTCCTGCAATGGGAGGTTCTCATGTGAGTAATTTTCCACTTCTTTAGTTGTTTCTTTCTTGCTATATTAACGGCTAAGTTGTTGTTGTATGTACTGTTGTTATCTAATGTGTTAGTGAGAGTATGCAGGAGGAAACTTCTAAGGTGGTATCAACCGTGCTCTTTGTTTCGGGGTTGACTACTCTGTTGCATATTAATTTTGGGTCTAGGTTGCCCTTGATACAAGGCCCTTCTTTTGTTTACTTGGCACCGGCTCTGGCGATAATAAACTCCCCAGAGTTGCAAGCATTAAACGGAAACGTATGTATGTTTGTCTATATCAAGCTTCATCCAACAATGTTAAAAAATAATCTTTTTATTCATAAGGTCTTGAGGGATTATAAATTATTTGGTGGCATAATTGAGACAAAGGCAGCTGATGAGTCTTCTTACTCAATTTGCAGAAATTCCAGCATATAATGAGGGAGCTTCAGGGGGCTATAATTATTGGATCTGCTTTTCAAGCTTTTCTCGGATATACTGGACTTATGTCACTCTTAATAAGGTATAATATTGTGATTTTCCCTGCTTGTTTATTTTTCTTACTCGTTTTTATCAGTACATGCTTCAATGCTTCATTGTTTCACCAAACATAATTGACTATTGCTGTGGACTGAGGGAATGTGCAAGTCACTCTTAACACCTTAGTATTGACACAATTCAATTTTAATAGTTGAGATAACTCTTATTAGCATTGTGATAAAAATTAGTTAAATAATACAATGACAACAGAGGACCTATAAAATTAAACATAAAGACTATAATAATAGTAAGCTCATAGAATGTATTTTGAACAAGGATCCCATGTGACAGGTTTATAAAAAAAACTCCCTCCTTGCCTCCCACAAACTGTGTTGGGGAAGTTGCTCTAAATATATTTACTTTAGCGGGATAAGAAATGTATTTTTGGAGTACTATATATATATTTCAAAAGTATCAATTACAAGCAAGCGATCGAAACGATCCAGCTCCTAAACTGACAAAGATAGATGCAAAAACAATTACATCATAAGTAGAGCAAGTTTACTTCTATATTTGGGCCTCATCCACCATCAATACAAAATAATGTCTATGATGTTACTAGCTATTTTCTTATTATCAACTATCGTATTTGTGCCAAATATCTTGGAATTTCTATACATCCAAATCCCATAGACTGTTTCAGCTATGACTATCTTCAACATGTTTGGAATAAAACCTTTTCCTTTAGTGTGCCTTATTATCCATTCAACCTCTTCATGCCACTGCAGAGGGGAGTGCTCTATCTCTAGCCACTTGAGAATATCCTTCCATATACCATGCGTGACCCTACACATAAACAGCACGCTGCAGGAGGAACATTGCAGCTTGTGCAATGATATAAATACTTTTAAAAAGAAATGATATATATTATTTGGCTGTTCAATAATTTAGGCTGTTATCTAATTTTGATGATTTGTTGGTTTAGAAATTCTAATTTTCTGTCTTAATAACTAAGATATTGGGATCATTCTTCCATGGAAAAGGTTGCACATTGCTTGTTTGAATAGTATTTCAATATGGCTCCTATGTCCTATGCATCATTCCCCTCCCTTTGGGTGCAATTAGGAACTTTCTCCTTCCCCTCCTCCTGATTCAAATCACTTGAGCGCTTGTGCTTTTCAAAATGATAACTTTTATGCCATTTCTGTTCAATTTAGTTGATAACGACCCTCATGTTTCATGAGTTTTGTTTCAGGTTGATCAATCCTGTAGTTGTATCCCCAACTATTGCTGCAGTTGGACTTTCATTTTTCAGTTATGGATTCCCATTAGTTGGTACATGTCTTGAGATCGGGGCAGTACAGATATTAGTGGTTATTGTTTTTTCTCTTGTAAGTTTGTTTATCTGTCCTATTCCTTTCCTAAATTATTTATTTAAAGGGAAATGCTAACCAGTGTCCTCAGGGCAATGGTTAAGACTTTAAAAATAGTAAATTTATCTCAGTAATCTGCGTATTTAATGCCTCGAAAATTGAAATATTAAATTTTCTATAAAATATTTTCTTTTTTTGAAATATCATCTGTGCATATTGTATTGCTCACTGTGCTAAAATTTGTTTTCTGTTGTTTCTTGCTCTGTACAGTATCTTCGTAAGATATCTGTTCTTGGACATCGCATATTTCTAATCTATGCAGTAAGTTGAATTTTATGTTATCTTTTAAAGTTTCAACAGTAGTTGAAATAAAACCCGATGGTGTAATAAACGATCTGTTTTCTTCACCTAACTGCCAGATTCCTCTTGGTCTAGCAATTACATGGGCATATGCTTTCTTGCTTACTGAATCAGGATTTTACAGCTACCAAGGGTGTGATGTAAATATACCCGCATCAAATATGCTTTCAGAGCATTGCAGAAAGCATTTTTCTAGGATGAAGCATTGTCGGGTTGATACTTCTCAGGCTTTGAAATCCTCTCCATGGTTTAGATTTCCCTATCCATTACAATGGGGTACTCCTGTCTTTCACTGGAACATGGCTCTTGTAATGTGTGTGGTTTCTTTAATCACATCCGTGGATTCGGTTAGTTTCATGTCCTTTTCTGTTTTTGTTCCTGGGCGGTATTTATCTTAGTTCTTTCTGAATATTTAATATTTTGTGTTTTTTGTGTTATTATAAACTGGTTTTGTACTTGGCCCTCATGTCATTTTTATAGATTGTTATTTTCTTAAATTTGATCCAAACATAAAAACAATAGATGTCAGTTTGCCATGTTTCTACATGGTTAATTAAGATCTTTCCTTGCCACTTTTCAATTCCTTTTCAAGTACATATCAGCTGCATAGGCGAGTAATTGAGTTCAGGTTCTATCTACCTGGGAAGTGACTGGATCAGTGGAAATAGCCTGTTTGGTTTGTAATCTGTTCTCACTAATAATTAAAGCAGTGTCACATTTTTAACCAGTTTGTTTCTTGTTTTTGAAGATTTTCAAATGAAACAGTGAAAACAATATAAATTGTTCCCTGTATTTTATACAAATATTTGAAAACTAAAAAAAGTGGCATTTTGTAATTTAATGTGAAAATAGGAAATACAAATAGAAGATGTTTCTTAAACCAATCTGATTCTACTTATATCCTTGTGATTAGTCATATATTAATATGTACTAATTTTTATGAGATTAATAGCTATTTAGGAAAGAGCATCCAAGGAAATGTTATGTCGTATTTTAAGAGATTAGCAACTATTTATGAACCTGTTGTAGGCAATATTATGTTGTATTTGCAACAAATTGGTTCCATGACTGATGACTCAAACCTATGATCTCCAATCACGTGACAGTAACTCCAACCTTTTTTGTGCCAAGGCTCCCCTTCTAACAATATACGATCTTAAAATTAAGACAAAATGGTCTTTCTATTTTTTTCTATATGCTGGATTAACAAATCACTGAATTTTGTTGTTGATATTCATTTACATTGCAGGTTGGCTCATACCATGCATCTTCTCTATTGGTAGCATCGAGACCTCCAACTCCTGGAGTTCTTAGTCGAGGAATTTGTTTGGAAGGTCTCTCTAGTGTCTTGGCTGGTCTCTGGGGAACTGGAACTGGGTCTACAACTTTAACTGAAAATGTTCATACAATTGCTGTGACTAAAATGGGAAGCCGTATGGCTGTTCAACTGGGTGCATGCTTTCTGATATTGTTGTCTGTCATTGGTAAGAGATTCTCTTACCATCCTGTTCTGTTCTTAATTTTAACATTTATTGGAAGTACACTTATTTATGAGCAATGGGTTATAAAGATGAAAACTGAAAAGCGATTTGGGCTATGCTTATTTGATATTTGTCAGAAAAAATTCATGCAGTCAAGCTGTTTGTGAAATTATCCACCATTCAATTTCTTTAGTTTCCTTGTCAGAAGACACCAAGTTTACATTTTGCTGGTCCATGGCAATTAGGCAAATTTGTGTGTTAAAAAGAACATGATGTTTGCAACTATGATCTTTTCACTTCAGGACTTCTTGTAGAAAAATTTGTGGGAGTAAAATTAATAGCAAATTCTTCATTAGTTTCATCTATTATGACAATTTAGTGAAACTTTAGTTTCTAATCTCATGCCAATGTTTTTCCTAACAGATGATTACTGCAATTTTTACTTGATAAAAAATTTCTAACAAATGAACAAAGTGGTATTGTTTTTGTGGCCCAAGTTGCTTACTGCTTTTAAATTAGCCAGTGATGTTAAAATTTATAGTATATTGTGAATATTTAGCCTTTATGTAACACATTCATTAAGTATTGATAAAGCATAAGGCTTTATGAAGTCACATCTGATGTAGAATGTCTTAGACTGGTATAACCACAGTTGAGAGTGGAAGTAGATTATAATAAACTGTAGTAGAAAATAGATGCAATAAGCATTAGACATTTAAAGGCTTCTGATTCTTGATATTAGATAACACATGAGTTTTTAATATACATTTTTCATGTCATTTATGGTAGGTCTTAAGTCTGTCTGTTTTATATGCATTTACCTGTGCCCTAAATGATTCTGAGAGAAGCCCTAAATGATTCTGAGAGAAGCTGGTTTTTGAGATTCTAACCGTACATAATGTTTATAACCTAACAGTCAATTTACCAAAGTTTGCAGCTGAAATTTTAAAGTCAACATTTATTATGGGTTACTGAGCAACGATTTTGTTGGAAATAGAAAAAAATACATTGTATGTTTTCCATTAAAAAGAGCATTTAAGTTTTAGGTTCATGTATATTTAGATTCATGCATTTAGGAAGTTGGACTATTATTTATTTCTCCTTGTAAACATAATATGTAATTAATTATATAGTGTATAAATATTATGGATGCTGAGTGCTTTACTCACTCAAGCACATTCAGAACACTCTGATTTCTATTTTTCACATGGCATCAGAGCTCCTAATCTAGGGGACTCTACTTCCGCTAATATCAGTATTTAGAAATCTGACCGGGCATTTTTATGCTGTCAGAACCCTTAAATCTTGACTGGGCAACACGTGCTGTCAAGTTTTTTCAATTAAACGCTATCTATACTTTTCCGGCAGCCGTCCATACTGTTTCATACAGTTTTCTGCAGCCGTTGGTACAACTCTGCACATTTTTCAGCCGCTGTTTACACCGTTCCAGCCGCTGTCTACACCGTTTCAGCCGTTGTCTGCACAGTTCCAGCAACTGTCTGCAAGTTCCAGCCACTGTCTGCAAGTTCCAGCCACTGTTTGCAAGTTTCAGCCGCTGTCTGCACTGTTCCAGCCACTGTCCCTGCATTTTCTGGTATGGAAAAATCATCAAGTAATTGTAGTGTGGCGTATTCTAGTAAGCTTCCACTCTCATTTGGATTTCATGTCTCAGAAACACCTTCTCATTTATTTTGGATATTAGATTCAGGAGCCACAGACCACATGACACCCTCTTCAAAACAGTTCTCCACATATTCCCCTTGTCCCAGTAATAAAAAAATTTCTACTGCTGATGGTACTCTTGTAACTGTAGCTGGCTGTGGAGATATTCAATTAAATCATTCTATAACCTTAAAAAGGGTTCTCCATGTTCCGAAGCTATCCATGAACCTTGTCTCCATACAAAAACTTACAAATGATTTATCCTGTAGTGTGACTTTTTTTAATGATTGTTGTATATTTCAGGATAAGGACTCGGGAAAGACGATTGGACGTGCTAGAGAAAGGAATGGCCTTTACTATCTTGAAGAACCAGGTCACTGTACAAATGTCCACTTGTCTCACTCATCTATGTCAGAGTCAATACTCTCCAAAAAGGAAAAAATCTTTCTTTTTCATTGTCGATTAGGTCATCCTTCTTTTGGAGTCATTAAAGTTTTGTTTCCGTCTTTATTCAATAAGGTAGATATTGAAAGTCTTCATTGTGATGTGTGCGAGTTTGCTAAACATAAGCGTCTACCATTTCCATTAAACAACAAAAGAAGTCTTTCCCCTTTCTATCTTATTCATTCAGATGTTTGGGGTCCCTCTACTAATCCAAATGTAACAGGTGCTAGGTGGTTTGTGACTTTTATAGATGATTGTACCCGGGTTACTTGGGTATTTTTACTCCAAAACAAGTCTGACGTCAGTACTGTTTTTCCAAAGTTTTTCTACATGATTAAAAATCAATTTGGAGTAAACATTAAAAGACTTAGGTCTGATAATGGAAAAGAGTACTTCAATCATGTTCTTATTTCTTTCTGTCAAAAAGAGGGAGTTGTCCATGAGTCTTCTTGTGTTAAAACACCACAACAAAATGGAATCGCAGAAAGAAAAAATGGGCATCTATTAGACCAAACCCGAGCACTATTGTTTCATAAAAATGTTCCCAAATATTTATGGGGGGAGGCCGTTCTCACTAGCACATATCTTATTAATCGATTACCCTCTAGAGTATTAGGGTTCAAGAGTCCTATGGATGTTCTTTCTTCCTTCTATCCAAATTTGTCAACAAGTAGTAATCTCAAACCTCGAATCTTTGGGTGTGTCTCATTTGTCCATGTGCATAGTCAAGACAGGAAAAAACTCGATCCTAGAGCCCTAAGATGTGTTTTTGTCGGTTATTCCTCTACTCAAAAGGGATATAAGTGTTTTCATCCTCCATCTAAAAGATTCTTTGTGTCGCGGGATGTAACCTTCCATGAAGAGGAACCGTACTTCACTCAACCTTATCTTCAGGGGGAGAGTTTTAAGGAAGATAAGCTTGAAAGTCTTGATCTTTCTGGTCTCGAGTCAAATACACTCAATTTGTCTAGTATTAAGTCAAATACATCTGGTCATGACTCAAATACACTCAATCTCTCTGGTCTCGAGTCAAATCCACCTAATTCTTCCAGTTTTGAGTCAAATAGACCCGATCTTTCTGGTCTTGAGTTAAACACACTTGTACCAAACCCATCTGAGCCTAAAGAATTAGGGGTTGAGTCAAATCAATCAAATATACCAGTAGTTGAACGTGAACCTGAAGTGGATGTGAGATATGGAAAGAATCTGGTTTACATGAGAAAGTCAAAGGCCGTTCCTGAATCGACACAAGTTCAAGAGCCTGACTCGACTCCTTCAAATGAGGTAATTAATTCTTCTGAATTGCAGGATAAAATTATGACCCAAACAACAGATGATGACCTAGACCTTCCAATTGCTATTAGGAAAGGTACTAGAAAATGCACCAAACAGCCTTTATATCCCCTTTCAAACTATCTTTCTTTTCAAAAATTCTCACCTACCCATAGAGCCTTCCTTACAAACCTTAACGCTACTTCCATACCTACTAATGTTTCTGAGGCATTGTCTGATGAAAAATGGAAGCAAGCCATGAATATTGAGATGGACGCACTGAAGAAGAATGGAACGTGGGAGATAGTGACTTTACCAGAAGGAAAGAGGCCAGTTGGATGCAAATGGGTGTACACGGTAAAATATAAGGCTGATGGATCAATCGAAAGATATAAAGCCAGGTTGGTTGCCAAAGGGTTTACACAAACCTATGGAATTGACTACTCAGAAACATTTGCACCGGTTGCGAAGATGAATACAGTGAGAGTAATTTTGTCACTTGCTGCCAATTATGGTTGGAATTTACAACAATTTGATGTGAAGAATGCTTTCCTACATGGGGAACTTGAGGAGGAGATTTATATGCAGGTACCACCGGGGTATGAAAAAAATGTGTCTGACAATACAGTTTGCAGGTTGAAAAAAGCGTTATATGGCCTAAAGCAATCACCTCGAGCATGGTTTGGAAGATTCACTAAGGTTATGACATCCTTGGGGTAAAAGCAAAGTCAAGGGGATCACACCTTGTTCATCAAACACTCGCCACAAGGGGGAGTAACAATTTTGTTAGTATATGTGGATGACATTATAATGACTGGAGATGATTGGAAGGAGCAACAGATCTTGAGTCATTGTTTGGCTAAGGAGTTTGAAATAAAAGCTCTTGGAAAGCTGAAGTACTTCTTGGGAATCGAGGTGGCACATTCCCGAAAAGGCATTTTTATATCACAACAAAAATACATTACAGATTTACTCAAAGAGACAGGAAAAACAGCGTGTAAACCAGCGAGCGTTCCTATGGATCCAAATCTTAAATTGGGTAATACAGAAGAAGATGTTGCAGTAGATAAAGAAATGTATCAACGTCTAGTTGGGAGATTAATTTACTTGTCTCACACTAGACCTGATATTGCATATGCTGTAAGTATGGTTAGTCAGTTCATGCATTGTCCTAAAGAGATCCATTTACAAGCAGTTCATAGAATCCTGCAGTATCTCAAGGGAACTCCAGGAAGAGGAATTTTGTTCAAAAGAAATGGAAATACAACACTTGAGGCCTACACTGATGCAGACTATGCAGGATCAATTGTTGATAGAAGATCCACTACAGGGTATTGCACCTTTCTTGGAGGAAATCTTGTGACTTGGAGGAGTAAGAAGCAAAATGTAGTAGCACGTTCTAGTGCTGAAGCTGAATTTCGAGCCATGGCACAAGGCATTTGTGAATTACTTTGGCTTAAAATTATTTTAGAAGATTTGAAAATCAAATGGGAAGGACCCATGAAGCTCTACTGTGATAATAAGTCAGCTATCAGTATAGCACATAATCCAGTTCAACATGATCGAACTAAGCATATTGAGGTTGATAGACACTTCATTAAGGAGAAGCTTGACAGTGGGCTGATTTGCACCCCATATGTGTCCTCACATGGGCAACTTGCGGATATTCTCACTAAAGGATTGAGTTGCTCAAATTTTGAACGAATTATATTCAAGCTGGGAATGGAGAATACTTATTCACCAGCTTGAGGGGGAGTGTTGGAAATAGAAAAAATACATTGTATGTTTTCCATTAAAAAGAGCATTTAAGTTTTAGGTTCATGTATATTTAGATTCATGCATTTAGGAAGTTGGACTATTATTTATTTCTCCTTGTAAACATAATATGTAATTAATTATATAGTGTATAAATATTATGGATGCTGAGTGCTTTACTCACTCAAGCACATTCAGAACACTCTGATTTCTATTTTTCACACTGTTAAGAGTCCCACATCGGACAATATATGGCATGAACATGTCCTTATAAGTGGGGGCAAACCTCACCCTACAAGCCGGTTTTGTAGGGTTGAGTTAGGCCTAACCACACTTCTTAACATGGTATCAGAGCCTCGTTTAAGATCCGGTGGGCCACCTTCTATGGTTTCCGCTATCGGACCACCCACCATTTATTTCCACGCTCCAGTTGTCTAGGTCCTGGGCGTGAGGGGGTGTGTTAAGAGTCCCACATCGGACAATATATGGCATGAACATGTCCTTATAAGTGGGGGCAATCCTCACCCTACAAGCCGGTTTTGTAGGGTTGAGTTAGGCCTAACCACACTTCTTAACAGATTTTATTCTATCAATTGCTGAACATGCCTGTAGAATATATTGGCCACTTCTTTGACTTGCTGCTTAATGTATTCTGTATGGTAACATTTTGTGATTCTGCAGTTGGTTGGCACTATCAGAGAAAATTTGATTACATAATATTGCCACCATGATATTTAGTAATTTCATCCAAAATATTTACAAATGCTTTGCATCTTATGCTGCATATTGCCAATTTATCAGCCCATGTTATTTTGAAGTTGCAGTCAGTCAGTAGTATGTTATCTTAACACCAATTCATAAACTCTTTACTTAAGAATCATAAATAGACAGACATGTAAAATCTAAAAACTTTGAATTACTCAATTGTTTCTGAGGCATCTTTGTTTCATCCCTCTTTGTTGCAAAATGGTTCAGGGGAGAAAAGCTGCTGATTCTTATGCTCATCCTATCCCTTTTTGTGGCCGCACAAGCCATAGGACAAAGACAAACCGAATATACAACTCGTTTATAGAAAATATTTCATGCAAATTTATCCAAGTTTAATTATTCTTATTCTGTACAACAGGTAAGGTTGGAGGGTTCATTGCTTCAATTCCTGAAGTTATGGTTGCTGGTCTGCTCTGCTTTATGTGGGCAATGCTCGCAGCTTGGGGCTTGTCAAATCTACGCTATAGTGAGGCTGGAAGCTCTCGTAATATCATCATAGTTGGGTTATCATTGTTTTTCTCTCTTTCCGTACCGGCCTACTTTCAGCAATACGGCATATCTCCGAATTCCAACGTGTCTGTGCCAAGTTATTTTCAGCCCTACATTGTTGCTTCCCACGGGCCTTTCCACCTCAAATATGGAGGGGTATGCCATTTGTCATGTTTTTCACTCTTATGACGCCCTAAATTTGCTTGGTCAATTTTTGTGATTTAAATTTGTTAACCATTGTGAAATTTTTGGAAAAGTTAATAAGTAATCCAAATGCCACTTTATACTCGAGGATGTGCTGTTATTGCAATATTTATCTCCATGATCTTGTGATTGGAAGCTGAAGCTACCCTCATTCAATAGGGAATAGTTTGTTGATTCCATATGTTTTAAAGTCAAATTATGTCATCTAGAATTTGTGCAGTGAGCTAACTAAAATGAATATGCAGAGTTAGCTTTAGATAAGCGATTCCCTTGTTATATTAATCCTTGAATGATGGTTAAAAACACTAGTAGAGATGTTTTGAATGTGAGGAATTGGTTGATAACACTGTCTAACACACACTTTCCTACACACTCCCTTTTACAGGTTGACCTTCAAACGAGTCTCACTAAATTATGCAAGTCTCATAAATTTGGTGGGATCGATATATTCAAACCAATATGAGAATGTGTGTTGAAATGAGTGTCAGCTTGTATTTGTTTATAAATTCAGCTAACATGTCTGGTTTTTCTGAAAAAGCACTTATGAATCTGTTTCTTTTGCAGTTGAACTATGTCCTGAATACTCTTTGTTCACTACACATGGTGATTGCATTTCTTGTTGCTGTTATCCTGGATAATACTGTACCTGGCAGTCAGCAGGAGCGAGGGGTATATGTTTGGTCCGAACCAGAGGTGGCCAGAAGGGAGCCTGCTGTCGCCAAAGATTATGAGTTGCCCTGGAGAGTTGGTCGGATTTTCAGGTGGGTGAAGTGGGTTGGCCTGTGAAAGATTGGAGTTTTGATGGTTACATTTTTCATATTTATTCAATGTTCATGGGACAGGACACCATGTAATTCACAGGTCATGTTACATAGTAAATTTGTATACATTTTAGGGGGAAGTGGTGGGTGAGGGAGATTCGTAGGAGTCTACATGTGCTGTAATTTATTTAGTTAGATTAATCATGTATCTAGTTCCAATTCATTCAAAATCTCCAGCTGAATTTTCTCTCTACCTCTAAGGCTAGGTTTAACATTTTGAATGTACATATATATATTTTTCTTTAATCAGTTTTATGCAGCTCCATTTTAACTCTATCTAATAGCTGAATATGTAGTGTTTGCTGAAATCAGTGACTGAATTAGTTGATAAATTAAAAATGACAAGATACTAGTTTAATCTATAACCTACTTGAAACTAGTAAAAACCTACTGATTAAAATATTTAGATATGGTTGAACTAGCTGATAATTATTATCAAATTAATTGTACGAATTTAAGCTATCCACTAAAGTCATTCTTGTCAATTAGAGTCTTTGGGTGCAAATGAATTTAGGGAATTTCTTTTCCCACCCAATACACCTCTGAAAATCTAAAACTACCTCTGAAAATCTAAAAATGCTTTCATAAATTTTCGGATGTGCATTTTCAAATGCACTATGAATTATTTTTGTCAAATAATGATTTGAAGTTGCATCTTTAAAAATATTTAGGATGTATTCAGACATGCATATTCGAAAATATCTCTGAACTCATTTTCAAGCGTTTTTTAATGAGTATTATCATTTATTCACTTAGAAAATTTTCGGATATACATCTTCGAATATTTATGAGGTTATTTTGGATATGCATATCCGAAAACATTTATGAATGAAGTGTGAGCAGAAACATTGTCTAAGTTTATATATATTTTTTTAATCTGAAGTCATTTTAATGTGACTAACAACGCCATAATCCATAATTTAATTCAACCAATAAAATCTCAAAATAGGATAATGCATTAATAATTAAAAAACATGTCATAATATTACAAACATAGTTCTTAAAGTATGAAAAATGTTGGAAAACACCCTAAAATACATAAAAGGCATAACCTACTGCATATGCCTAATCCTAATCTCTGACTCCTTCTTTGCCTCTGGTAACCCAATGCACTTTGTGCTTCAGTAAGAATGAAATGTGCTAGGGCAACCACAACATCACCACCTCTCTTAAACAACCCAGTCTCTAGATCCTTTCTCGTAATTCACATAATATTCTGACAGATCGACAACGCATCAATGACATGGTCTTCCCTGACCTACTCATTCTCCAGGATCTCCTCACGAGCAGACCCAGAATGACGTGTAGGAGCGTTTGTTGTCATGATAGGGTGTGACACAAAATAGAACCAAGTCATGTAATGCCACTCTGATACTCCTCTAGTACCAAATAGCTCGTAATTCGCCAGTATGTCATCAAGATGTCTGCAGACGATACTGATAGAAGCTCTTAGGATTTATACCCTCAATTTTTAATTGTCCGAGGTGAAAATTTCGTCATAAAATATGTTATTTATAACAATGATTAATAAACTAATTTTTATTATTATTTCGTATTAATGTATTTGAATTCAAAATTCCAATAATAGTATTTCGTGTATCTCATTATTTAGAGGTGTGCTATTTTGACACCACTTTTCCTATACTGTATTCTTCACCATGCATAATAACAAAGCAAAATGTATTGCACATAAATCAAAGTTGGTTAAATAATTTTAAAAAACTAAAACGAGTACATTGGATGGATACATACACGGTGTAGGTGTTAGATATCCCGTCGATATAATTTTTCTCTAATTTTTATTATAAATTTTATATATAAATATTTAATATTGTCTTATATATATATATATATATATATATATATATATATATATATATATATATATATATATATATATATATATATATATATATATATATATATATATATATATATATATATATATATATATATATATATATATATATGGGAGCATATCAAGTGAGAGCATTTTAAAATGAGAGATGAGAGGAATAAATATCTACTATTGGATTCATCAAGAGAGAGAAAGTTAATGCATTAATGTGGCTATTAATTTCTCTCTCTTGATGAATCCAATGGTTGATATTTATTCCTCTCATCTCTCATTATAAAATGCTTCCACTTGATATGCTATATATATATATATATATATATATATATATATATATATATATATATATATATATATATATATATATATATATATATATATATGTATAATAAGATAATTAGAACACTAATTTATAAATTAAAATGTTCTTCAAGTATCAATAATTAACATGCTAGAGAGAGAAAGTCCAACATCTCTCTAACTACAGCCTTTTTTTCATCTTGTATTTTGTATTCTTCTTTCTATGGGTGATAGAGGTGGGAGGGGAGCATGGACGAAGGTGATGAATCGGAAATGGATCGTAAAATCGCAATGGGGCGCTAAGAAGGGGATTGGAAACGACGTGGCTTTAGATAACAAGATGAGTTCTTCCTTTTCTTTTCTTCATTTCCAGACTTTATGAATGCCAAGGATTTGTATGAGATTTTTAAAGTACATGGGGATATTGATGAAGTGTTTATCCCAGCGAAAAGAGATGTCAGGGGTGGTTGTTATGGTTTTGTTCGTTTCTTTGATGTGAATGATGAAGGGTTATTTGATACTAAGCTAGATAATATATTCATTAAAACCGGAAAATTATTCGTTAATCTACCTAGGTTCTCAAGAGGAAGGCAGCCTCGTATGATACAAGAGGGCGGAGATATGGAAGTGCAGAAGAGGTTAGGGAAGAAGAAGGAGGAGGAGGAGGAGCCATATGGGCAGAGGAGGGTAGTGAAGGAGGTTGTTAGGAGTATCCCAGTTAGTTCTGCCAGTTCCTTTGCTGAAGTCTTGAAATCAAAGGGACCTATCTTAATAGAGAGAGATAATCACATCGCTAGTGTTTCTTGTTTTTGTGAATAATGAAGATATAAAGAGATTCTTTGGGGCTTTCGTCGGCCAAGTGAAAAACCCAGGGTCAACTTACAACATGCAGGAAACGCTCAACAAGGAAGGCTTTTTCTCGATTCAGGCTACACCTTTAGGGGAGAATTTATGTCTTTTGGAGGATAGGCAGGAGGGGTCCGTTCAGAAGTGGCTATTGGAAGAGGATGTTTGGATCAAGATGCGGTTCTTGGAGGTTCGTCCCCGGAGTCCTCTAGAAGTTGATAATGAGAGGGTGTCCTGGATTCGGTGTTATGGTATTCCTTGCCATGCATGGTTGCAAGATATTTTCAAAGCTGTTGTTTCGCCAATAGGAGTATTCCTCTCCGCGGATGATATCACTAGGAGTGGAAGGAAAATGGATGTTGCGTGTGTTTTAATTAGAACCAAGGAGGTTAAAGCCATTAATGAGGAGGTCCAGATATGTATTAATGGGGAAAGTTATAACATAAGGCTTGTGGAGGATGCTCAAAGTCTGTTAAGGGAATTCGATCATAAGTCTGGTGATGAGGGAGAGGACTCAGATGGCAGCTCCAACTACATTTCTGATACTGATGAGGATGAAAGGTTGGAGGAAGAAGACGATGTCCTATTGGAAGAAGGAGAAATTGCCTGTAACATAGAAGGCACTTTTGATGATATGGTTAGGGTGGCAGGTCTAAGGTACAGCAGGCATTGGCTTCTACCCAAAAAGGTGAAAGGTCAGCAGTGAAAGGCCCTATGATTGAGGTATCGCAGGTTGACATTGTAGGTACTACTAATCAGGTGCCAGGCATTTCGGGCACTGTGTCAAGCCCTATTCAGAAAGTTCCATCTGAGCATACCGTAGTTTTACCCAATGCATCTGTTTCAGTTGGTGTGGTTCAACAGGTGGGCCCACCTCTTTTGGGCCAAGAGTGTGATCTTGGATCTATTTCAGCAGGCCCAGTTTGTATGTCTAAGGGTATTGGATCTGGGCTTAAAGAGGTTTTTAATGAAGCCCAATTATCCTCTTTGCAAGCACATTTATCTCCTCTGCATATCACTCAGCCTCAGCATAAATGTAAGTTGTTATCTAAATTGAAAGACTCAGGGAAGGTTCCAAAAGCCACTCAAAAATTGCTCTTTGCTGGGAATTCCAGATCTGCAAATCTATTTAAACCGTTGTTTTTTCCCCTCTCTCAAAATCAAGCTCTATTTCGGAATCCTCTAATAACTCCTGGCGTAATTTTTCGGGAGGGATTGACTTATGCTGTAAATCAACTTCAGATGGGGATTTTCATCAAGGGAATTCCAGATTTTGGTATGATCAAGGCACAGGTGGGGCATCTAAGATATGGAATAAAGCGGCAGACATGGGTATACGAGGTGGTGGCGATGAAGCGACTATTATTGAAGTAATCCGTCATGCGGAATCTAGGGAGGCTGCATTTTATTATCAGAAGGAAGGATCTAAATTGGGTTCATCATGAATTTGATGTCTTATAACATTAGAGGGGGGGGGGGGGGGTTGTTCAGCTAAGAGAAAGGTGATTAGAAATTCGATTAGTTCTGGGAAGGTGGATTTGTGTATGTTATAGGAAACCAAGATGCAATAGATGAACAATTCTTTGGCTCAGAGTTACTGGGCAATGGTGAGGTTATGTGGAGTGCAAAGAACTCTATAGGGATGTCAGGTGGTATGCTGCTATTGTGGAATCCCGCAATTATTGAGGCTCAGGTTAGTTTTGAAGGGGATGGTTTTGTGGGGATTCAGGCGTTGTGGAGAGGCACTTGTATTTATTTTGTCAACATTTATTCAGCGTGTACGATACATAGTAAAAGGAAGTTATGGTCTGATTTGGTAAATCTTAAATCTTCTTTCCCTTCGGGCTACTGGTGCGTTGGAGGTGATTTCAACGCCATAAAGAGGTCTTCGGAAAGGAAAGGGAACAGGGCTCGTTTTATTCACTCAGAAATGCAGGAATTTGATAAATTCATCTGCGACATGGATTTGGTGGATCCACCAGCGTTTGGGAATAAGTTCACGTGTTTCAGTTGTGCGAGAGACTCTATGAGCAGGTTAGACCGTTTCATACTATCTGAAGGGCTGATTGATTTGTGGGGAATTAAGGGACAATTTGTTGAGAATCGTAGTATTATGGACCACTGTCCTATTGCTATCAGGGCAAGTGTTCTTAATTGGGGTCCGAAGTCGTTTAAATTCTTTACGGCTTGGACTAAACATCCGAGTTTTCTACCATTGGTTAAAGAAGTGTGGTCTTCTTCGGTTATTCAAGGTCGTAAAATTTTCTGTTTTAAAGAAAAACTCAAAATCCTAAAGGCAAGGCTGAGAGTGTGGAATGCTGAAGTGTTTGGGATGCAGGATTTTCAAATTGATTTGGCATTTAAGGAGCTATCTGATTCTGATTTGTTGGCTGCAGCAGTCCTGGATGATGTTACCGTTTCTAATTTTCAGGAGAATCGTAAGGAGGTGTATACTCGGGTTTGGGATAGGCTGCTAGAGAGGGAATCCTTCATTAGACAGAAATCTCGGTGTCGTTGGCTAAAGGAAGGAGATCGGAACTCAAAATTCTTTCATTCATTCATGAAATTAAGGTTTCGTCGTAATGCGATTATTGGTTTTAAACAAGGAGCCGAAATGGTTGAGGATGTGGTGGGGGTAAAGAGCGTGGCGGTGGAGCATTTTAAAGATCGTTTTCAGGAAAAACTCATAAACAGGCCCGTTCTTGACGGGGTGACCTTCAATGAACTCTTGCCTATGGAAGCTGCAAGCTTAGAGGAGCCTTTTACGATGCAGGATATCAAGGAAGTGGTGGAGGGATTTGCGTCTTTTGCTGAATACGTGGGGGGCTGATCCTACTTGGTTTCGTACGAGTGTTTCGTGTAAGGTGGGAAACGGAGAAGATATTGATTTTTGGTGGGACTGTTGGTTGGGGCAGGATGCGCTGTGCATCCAATTCCCCCTTCTGTTCCAGGGCTTGCATGAACCGACGGTCCGTATTTGTGATGCTGGTTCGGTGATGCTTGATTCATGGGAATGGTCTCTGTCCACCATTCATGACCCAATTCTGTCGCAGCAAGATGAAGAAAGGCAAGCTTTGTGCATCATTCTGATGAATTATCAACCTTGGCCAAATATGAAGGATAGCTTTAATTGGCGATGTGCTCTGGGAGGGTTTTCGGTGAAATAAGCTTATGACAAACTGAGTACATATGGGGAAAGAAATACTGTTTTTACACCAGAATTTTTGTCTTCTTTGAAGTATGTGTGGAAATCGACTGCTCCGGGAAACATCCAAGTCTTTGCGTGGAGATTGCTTCATTCTAGACTGCAAACTCGAGATGAGCTTTTTAAAAGACGCGTTATTTCTGGTCAGCACAATCTTGGATGCCCTTTATGCTTACATCAGAATGAATCTCATTTCCATCTGTTTCTTTCTTGTCGAGTCGCGAAGGAGGTATGGCAATCCATCTTTGAGTGGGTTCGGGTGGCGGGTAATTTCTCTTCTGTTTCGGTCTCTGATCACGTTATATGGTTTGTTTCTGTCATGTCGGGTGGCATTAGAAACAATTGTAAAATTCTCATTTGGTTATTGGTTGTAAGGGCTATATGGTTAATTAGGAATGATATTCTATTTAATGGAGGGTTGCAAGGGAGTAGGGAGATTGTCGTTGTTGCTAAATCGTTAGCTTGAGAGTGGTTTTGTGCGGTTAAGCAAGGACAATGTTCGTTAACTCTTGATGAGTGAAATTCTTGTCCGATATTAGCTTTGTCTTAGTGCTGTTTGTTTTCTTTGTAATGGGTTGAGTACCCCTTGTACTCAATTTAATACATTTCACTTGACTTATAAAAAAAAAATCAATAACTATCAATTATCAATTATTTTTACCAGAGAGAGAGAGAGAGAGTCGTAGTCTATAATTACTGTCATAGATTACTAGTTTTATAAAATTCTTATCTATATTCAAGAAGTTAAAAGAAAACTATAATTCCAAGATATAGTTTTTTCCATGACAATATTTAAAGAAAAAAAAAGAGAATCACCATTCAAAATATTAATCAGTTATCAATTAGTTTTGAAGTTCCACAACAATTAGCTAGCTATACACACAACCACTTGTGATAATGGCCACAACCACAACCGTGTTTTGACACAGACTTCAAATACAGTTAAAATGATTTTTTTTCCCAACAAATATAAACATTGCTAATCATATCTGCAAAATACCTCTAAAATAAAGCACAATAAGTGGTTATCTTTATCATATGCAAGTTAATTTACAAACTAGTTTTTATTTAATTAAAGTTAATAAATAGCAATCTTCCGAACATATACTATGTATAGTAGCATGGCCAGTATACTTGTTACTACTATTATACAAATGGAAGCAAGTGAATCATACTCGATGCTTATATATGAAACCTATGCCACGAATATGCATGTATATCACTGTCAAGTTTGGAAACTTTTATGCATTTAATGTCTTAGATTTTATTTATAAAAAAAATCTAAACAAGAACTTTCATTGTCAATTCAAGATATCCTAATCACACACCAACAAAAAACTTATTGTATAATTTATCATCATTCAGTATTATATTAGAGTAAACTATATTTTCTTTCGAGCATTGTGGTATTAAGAAATTGGGTGCACGGCGCATGACATATGTAGTGACAATATGGGTTACCCGGTTCTAAACGGGCCGGCCCTAACGGGTCCTGGATTTTTTATGGCTGGGCCAAAAAGACCTTGTATAATATAGACTCGAGATTTACTACCCGAGTCCGGTCCTAGATGAGCTTCGGACTACCCAACCCTAAATGAGATTTTTTATTTAAAAAATTAAAATAAAAACTCTATAATATTTATTATAAATAAAATTAAAAATTATGTTATTTTAAACATAATACATTATTAAGTACTATATTATCTCTTATAAATACTATAATGTGTTTCCATTCTCCTCTCATGTTGCTAGCACCATCATACCCTTGGCCGAGGCAGGGGTGGCCCTGAGCACGGGCTCGCGGGGCGGGAGCCCAGGGCCCCATAATTTTAGGGGCACCAAAATTTTTTTTACCCTTATATATATTAAAATAAAATTTTCTAATATAAAAATAATTGTTAGAATTTTATTTTTGAAAAATACTAACTAACAAAGTTATAGAGACACTACAAAGTCAAAATTAATAAAAGAATATAATTTTCCATAAATAATATATAGAATAGAATAAAATCAATTAATTCTCCTAAAATAAAATCAATTAATATTATATCTATAATTTTAGCAACTAAAGATTTTAATTGAGACACTAAAATTAAAATAATGATATAGAGAATTTTTATATTATTGATAATGTTATTTGATAGGATAGTAATTTTCTAACCATGTCAATTTTGGATTCAAGCTGTATTAATAAATTTTGGAAAATTTTTATTAAATATTTTTTAGGGCAATTAAATGAGATAAGTAGTATATGCAACGTATTAATTCAAACTGCTAACATGTTTATAGTGTATTTATACTATATTTTTTGGAGTGTTCCAACATATTTATATTGTATTTTCTCATTCGACAAAACATTGGAAAATTCTTAGAGACAATGTGAAAGGTTTAACTATTAAACTATTGTGACAAACACGTTGGAAAAGTCATGTGAATGAATAGTATATATGCAATTAAATCTCAAACCCCATATGTAAGAGAAGCCCTACTTCAACTAGCTGAACAAGATAATGATCCCAAAATTAAGAGTGAAGCCGAATATTTAGCAACTCATGGAATTGGAAACTTTGAATTTTTAGTAGCTATGATTATTTAGTTTGAATTGTTAACGGCTGTTAATGAAATTAGCAAAAGTTTATAAAAAAAGACATGCATATTGATGTGGCTATAAAACTAGTAAAAGGTTTGATCAAGTATTTGAAAAAAATATAGAGAATTTGGATTTGTAAATGCTAAGGCTAGTGCTGAAAAGATTGGGAATGAAATGGAGATTGAATGTGTTTTTATTCAAAAATGTAAAATTCTTAGAAAACAACACTATGATGAAAATCCATCTCAACCCACACAACTCAATCTTGAGTCTGCTGAAGAGTCTTTCCAAAATCACTATTTCTTATATATTGTAGATCAAACAATTGACTCACTTGATAGGAGATTTGAGCAGTATAGCACATATGAAAATATTTTTGGATTCTTGTTTAGTTTTGAAAGACTTAGATCATTATCTGATAGGGACTTGAAAGCATGTTGTAAACATCTTGAAACTTGTTTAAAACATGACGTTTCTCTTGATTTTCATGGTGAAATTTTGTTTGAAGAATTGAAATTTATTAGAGAAGTCTAGTTGAATCAAAATCAAGCTATATGATATTGAGTTTTTTAAATAGTTTTAATTGTTTTCCTAATGCACACATAGTTTGTAGAATAATATTGACTATTCTTATTAGCGTTGCATCTGCTGAAAGAATTTTTTCTAAATTAAAATTATTAAAATCTTATTTGAGATCTACTATGTCACCAGATATATTAAATAGTCTTGCGTTGATTTCAATTGAAAATAATTTTTTGAAAAACCTTGATTATGAATAAATTATTAATGATTTTGCAACAAAAAATGCTAAGAGAATGATATTTAAATAATTTTAAAGGTTTGGTCAATTTTTTTATAGGAAAAAATATCGGATCAAGAAGAAGAAGAAGAGTAAGAAGAAGAAGAAGAAGAAAAAGAAGAATAAGTCTTTTTATAGTGATTTATTTTTTGATGTAGTATAAACATCGATTCAAAGATCCATACTTGTATTCTTTTTGCACAATGTCAAATAAAAATATGTTTTTATCTAATTATTTTTTTTATCCTTATGTATTTATTGTTAAAAAAAATTGGGGCACCACTCTTTTGATTCGTCCAGGGCACTCAAATTCAAAGGACCGGCCCTGGGCCGAGGATGTTAGAAACATCAAGGTTATGTCGGAGAAGTATCACATATTGCTTCCTTAAGAGTTAAAGATGTGGTGTCTTTAACATGTGCCACATCAAAAAACCTCTCTTGTATTAAACCATCTTTATCAACAAATCTTAATACAAGAGTCATTTGTTCATTTTTTGACACGTCACGAGCTTCATCGACAACGATACAGAATTTGAAATCACCAATTTCCTCACTAATATGCCTTTTCACGCTACTAGAAAGAATTTGCAAGAGATCTTTTTAAGTTTGATGTGAAGTATACTTGCAATTTTGTGGAGCACTTTTCAACACAACTTTTGCAATTTCATCATTATAAGATGCTAAAAGTTTTAACAACTCAAGAAAGTTTCCTTGATTTCTTGAAATGTTGTGTGTGAGCAAGGATCCTTCATTATGAGTTTAAGAAAGGAACAATTTTTTCCATTACTCACTTTCTTCCAAGTTTTAAAACCTGTAGAAATGAAGACATGTGACCTGGGACGTCCATTTGGTTTTTACTAAATAGGTAACATGGTAAGCAATATACAGCATCTTCGGATGGTGAATATTTTAACCATGGGGGAAATATGCTAAACCAAGTGTGATGAAACCTTCTTGGATGATCCTCGCTACCGGACAAAGGATAGATTTCTAAGTGTATTTGATATGGACCTCATTTTAGATAAGCTCTTTGTATTGAATCCACTTGATTTGGTGGATATTGCCAAATCGGAGGACGTTTTCCAGGATCGCGTTCCAAAGAATTTTCCAAACCATAATACTCTTCAGTTGTTGGATTCTCAAAACCATAATGCTCTTCAATTGTCGGGATTATAATTTCTTCATCTCTCTCTTCTCTTTCAATTTCACATGCTTTCCTCTTGAAAAAAGAATCAATTTTTCTATTATTCATCTTTAATTTTCCTATAATATCAATTCAAAAATAAATTTAGAGAACATATATAAATTAAAAGAGAAAAATATTATAAACTAAATGAGACCAATTGTAGTTTACTTGAGAAAAAAAGTA
Source organism: Vicia villosa (assembly GCF_029867415.1). NCBI lineage: Eukaryota > Viridiplantae > Streptophyta > Magnoliopsida > Fabales > Fabaceae > Vicia > Vicia villosa. The sequence goes on along the minus strand of NC_081184.1, from coordinate 93,431,327 downwards.
TAAACTAATTCTAAATGAGACCAATTGTAATCAACTATAAACAAAGGTCCAAAACCTCAAATTTCAACACAGAGATTATATACTATATATCAAACTTCATATTTTTATCATTTAAACTTAAAACTTAATTAACTATATCAAGCTTCATAATTCATATTTATATACTTACTATACATGTTATCTTTTCCAACAACCAAAAATGGAAAGAAAAGTCGGATTATATCTTTTCCGCTTATTTTCTTTACTTCAAATTTGCGCTGCATATTCAAACGTTGTTTTTGATAAAATATTTTCAAACTTTGATTTAAAAAATGATTTTTTTTTAAATCAACAATTTTCAAACCTCCGTAATTCACCCCCTCTTGTGTATGAAGTCACATGTCCAATAACTTCTTCATGGACATACTAGTTTCTCCATCTCCCGTGAAGCCTCCAACAATTGTATTCAACATGTGGTGTGTTTGGATAGGCTCATGAACCTATTTAGTACTCAATATCGTTCATGGATAGGGAATTATTTGGAAGGGCACTTTTTGTTGTGGGGTTCATCTTTTTTAACCTTGTGAATTTTTGTGTAGATATCTCTATTGGCGACCTCCTTGAATTAGCTTTTCAATATCATGCTTCAGATGGTGGAAGTCTTAGGTATTAATTTCCCATGTCTTGTGATACATGATCCATTTATATGGATCCCTACCCATGTAATAACATCCTTTGGGGTGTGGGGCTCAAGAATGATTTTGGTATGGTAGTATTTGTAGATGTTTTCAAGTTGGATGCATTTGTAGTAAAACATACATGGGTGTTTAATATCTTGACAAATGTCATGACATGCTTTATATGATGTTATACAGGTTGCATATGTTTAAGCTAATACAAGTTTTTAGTGAATGTCATGATCGATGTCATGACATCCATGTTTGACAGCAGGAGCTGTTATGTTTTACTATTATGTTTCCTGATTTCTCTCAATTTACAGTTTAGGAAACATTTTATTGTGTGTTGAATATTTCTCCTAGAAGATCTCGTATACATCATATTCTGTAACAACCTGATGACGTGTGAATTAGGTTAACTTGGTTAACCCTCATTTGCTCTCTTGGAAAGCCCGAGGCCCAAGAGCTACATATAAGAAGACTGCAATCCTAATTTGGAGCGCAGAGGTTTTTGTTTGTGAAGAACCATAGTTCTGTGTCTATGTGTTTAGTCTTCTGTACTCCAAGCAATTGTCTTTTGATAAGTTGTCACTCTAAGCTTTTAAGCACGAGTGTGTGTCTATTGATTGAAGCTTTTAAGCAAGATCAAGGCGTGTTTTTGAAGTGTGTCTTCTCTCTTTTGATTAAAGTCTGTTTGTAATCACTGCTGTGATTGATGGGGAGTGAGTGGAGATACTTAGGTCTAGAACTAGATTGAAATTGCATTGGGTAGGTCTTAAGTGATGAGTTGTAAACGGGGGAGTTTAGCTCTGATCACAAATCCAGTAAAGATGAGCCTACCTTTGAAGAACTTGCAGCCTCATACAATGAGCTATGTGTCAAGAGTACTGAAGCATGTAAAATAAGGGAGGAGAAAAGGAAACTTATAGAAGAGTTGGAAGCTGAGAAGAAAGAACATATGGTAACCATAGTCCATCTCAGTGATGAAGTTAGCATACTAAACTTCAAACTAAATCAGATGTCAAGATCGATCAGAATGCTGAACAATGGAACTGACTCCTTGGAAAAGATTCTGGAGCTTGGACAGGAAGTAGGAAACATGTCTGGATTAGGATTTATGGGAAAGTCTGAATCCAAGTTAGGATTCAAAAAGTCAAAACCTGAAGCTCACCTGATAAACCAGATGTCAGGACCGATGTCACGACATCATGGAAAGAAGAAATTTCAAAAATGGAGATGCCATTACTATGGAAGGTTTGGTCACCTAAAAACCTTTCTGCTTCAAAATGTATGGGTATACCCTTTTCAAACAGCTCAAGACAAGCCCGAGCAGCATGATCCTATCAAGAAACAACAATGGGTTGCTAAAGCTTCTGCCTTAATTGCACACACCTCCTTGAGGGTGTCAACCAAAGAAGATTGATATTTTGATAGTGGATGTTCAAAACACATGACTGGAATGAAGAACATGTTAGAAGATATCAAGCCTCATTCCACTAGCTATGTGACTTTTGGTGATGGAGCCAGAGGAGAGATCAAAGGGGTAGGAAAACTAGGGTGTTCTGGAGCTCCCCAACTGGACAGTGTTCTGCTGGTAAAAAGACTAGCTGCAAATTTAATCAGCATCAGTCAACTGTGCGATCAAGGTCTAAAAGTCAGATTTACCAAGGATGAATGTGTAGTCACTAATGAAGAAAATGTGGAGGTCATGAAAGGAGTCAAATCCAAATACAACTGTTACTTATGGGAACCTAAAACCACAAGTCACTCATCTTTATGTTCCTTAGCAAAAGAAGAAAGACTGTGGCATCAAAAACTAGGTCATCTACATATGAGAGGAATGAAGAAAATCATAAACAAGGAAGCTGTGAGAGGAATTCCAAAGCTACAAATTGATGAAGGTAAAGTATGTAGAGAATGTCATGCCGACAAACAAACCAAGATGTCTCATCCAAAGATTAATCAACTCACTACTTCCAAAACTCTGGAACTATTACACATGGATCTAATGGGACCAATGCAGGTAGAAAGTCTTGGAGGAAAAAGGGTTGCCTATGTAGTGGTTGATGATTACTCCAGATACACATGGATAAGCTTCATCAGAGAAAAATAAGATGTGTTTGAAGTGTTCAAGATAAGGAGTGATCATGGAAAGGAGTTTGAGAATGCCAAATTTGCTGAATTCTGCTCTTCTGAAGGAATTAGCCATAAATTTTCCTCACTTATCACACCTGAACAAAATGGAGTAGTAGAAAGAAAAAATAGGACCATACAAGAATCATCCAGAGCTATGATCCATGCAAAGAAGTTTCCTATGTACTTTTGGGCTGAAGCAATGAACACAGCCTGCTATGTCCATAACAGAGTCACATTGAGGAAAGCAACTTCCTCCACTCTGTATGAACTGTGGAGAGGAAAGAAACCAACTGTTAAGTACTTTCATGTATTTGGAAGCAAGTGCTATATCTTGACAGATCGTGAACAAAGAAGGAAAATGGATTCCAAAAGTGATGAAGGCATATTCCTGGGATACTCCATAAACAATAGAGCGTATAGAGTATTCAACTCCAGAACACAAGTATTGATGGAATCCATCAATGTTATTGTTGATGACTGACATGAAGAATTCGATGTCACGGAGAATGTTGGAACATTCCTTGAAATTCAAGCTAAGAAGTCAGACCAACCTGAAGACAATAATGATTCTCCCTCAGAACCTGAACCTGAAGCAATCAACAAAGATCCATCTATCAGGATTCAAAAAGATCATCCCAAGGAACTTATCATAGGTGATCCCAACAATGGCATAATGACCAGATCAAAAGGAACCATTGCTAACTCATGCTTTGTATCCAAAATTGAACCAAAGAATGTGAAGGAATCCTTGACAAATGAATTTTGGATCAGTGCCATGCAAGATGAACTTGAACAGTTCAAAAGAAATGAAGTATGGGAACTGGTGTCTAGACCGGAAGGAACCAATATTATTGGTACCAAGTGGATATACAAGAACAAGTCTGATGAACAAGGAGTCATAACTAGAAACAAAGTAAGACTGGTAGCTCAAGGATACACTCAAGTAGAAGGAGTAGATTTTGATGAGACCTTTGCCCCTGTGGCAAGATTTGAGTCAATCAGATTACTTCTAGGAGTAACATGTATCTTGAAATTGAAGTTATTTCAGATGGATGTAAAAAGTGCCTTTTTGAATGGATACTTGAATGAGGAAGTGTATGTGGAACAACCTAAAGGCTTTGCTGATCCAAATCTGCCTAACCATGTCTACAAACTAAGAAAGGCTCTCTATGGTTTGAAACAAGCTCCTAGAGCTTGGTATGAGAGATTGACTGAATTTCTGACCACAAATGGATATAGGAAAGGAGGAATAGACAAAACTCTTTTTGTAAAGAATGAAGATGGAAGAATCATGATTGCTCAGATATATGTGGATGACATAGTGTTTGGTGGAATGTTAGATGGAATGGTAAAAAACTTTGTCAATCAAATGCAGACTGAGTTTGAAATGAGTATGGTTGGAGAATTGACATACTTTCTTGGACTACAAATTAAGCAAATGGAAGACTGTATCTTTTTATCTCAAAGCAAATATGCCAAGAACATTGTCAAAAAGTTTGGAATGGACAATGCCAGTCACAAAAGAACTCCAGCACCAACACACTTAAAGTTATCTAAAGATGAAGGTGGCACAAGTGTTGACAGAGTTTGTACAAGAGCATGATTGGAAGTTTACTATATCTAACAGCCAGCAGACCGGATATTGCATTCGCAGTAGGAGTATGTGCTAGATATCAAGCAGAACCCAAGGCGTGTCACATAAACCAAGTCAAGAGAATCTTCAAATATGTAAATGGAACTTGTGACTATGGCATATTGTACACTCACAGGTGTGACCATATCCTGTCTGGGTACTGTGATGCTGACCGGGCTGGAAGTGCTGATGATAGAAAAAGCACATCTGGATGATGTTTTTTCTTAGGAAACAATCTCATATCATGGTTTAGCAAGAAGCAGAATTGTGTCTTGTTATCAACTGCTGAAGCAGAATACATAGCAGTTGGTAATAGCTGTTCTCAACTGGTTTAGATGAAACAAATGCTGACTGAATACAATGTTACACAGAATCTTATGACTTTATACTGTGACAATCTTAGTGCTATCAACATTTCCAAGAATCCTATTCAGCATAGCAGAACCAAACATATTGATATCAGACAACACTTTATTAGAGAACTTGTAGAAGACAAAGTGATCTTCTTGGGACATGTATCCACTGAACTTCAGCTAGCTGACATATTCACCAAAGCTCTTGATGCAACACAATTTGAAAACTTGCGAAGCAAGTTAGAAATCTGCATCTATGAGGAACCATAGATCTCTTTAAAAAAAAGAGAGATAAGGGGTTTGGAAACTTTTCTGGCCAAACAGGGGGAGTAGTAACATGTCACCCCAGAACAACAAGAGTGTGTGTGATCAACAATTCTGATAGCTTATTTTGTGTTGATATGTTTGAATGTGTGTAGTATAGCAGTTTATTTTTGTTATACTTGACAGCTGTTCATGTGGTTGTAGTGGTAGTATCTATTTGAATGTGTGTAGTTTAGCAGTTTATTTCTGTTATACTTGACAGTTGTTCATGTGGTTGTAGTGGTAGTATAGCCATGTTATGTGCCTTGATGTTTGCTGTGGTAGTAGTAGCGGACGGAGACAGGATGCACATCCCTAGCAACAAGATGCATCTCCCGTGGGCAATACAGGGAAAACATGAATTTCCTGGGAAAAAGCATGAAGGGCCTGAGGAAAAACATGAATTTCCCGGGCAAAAGCATGAAGGACCCGAGGAAAAACACGAATCTCCCAGGTAAAAACATAAAGGACCCGTGGGAAAAACACAAAGATTTCATCAATCCCTCGAGGAGGATATCCTCTTGTGCGAGATCTCATGCAACCTCTCTAAAAAACTATCACTAGCACCATTCTGAATCATAATTACAGGCAATGGAGGAGTTGGGGACATGCCTCCCCAGACACAAAAATGCCCTAAATCAAGAAATGTAACTAGAAAGAAGATCTAAGGGACATACCTGTTGGTTGAACTGTGGAGAATGATGAGTGTACATTGATATAGTTGGGTTTGGGTACTGCGGACAGAGAGAGAGAGAACAGAGAAAAGATGAGGGAGTTCAAAGAAGTGTAAAACCCAAAATGAGGGGTTTTACCTCTTTTTATAGGGACTGCACGGGACACGACACGTCGCGTCGGCTGACACACCTCCCCCCTAAGCGCCGCCATTGTTAGGGACCAAATAGTAGTAAATTTCACATCTTTTTATTTGTCCCTTTTAACCAATTTCTATTCAAATCATATGTTTTTAATCACACAATAGGAAAATATGTAATTATTCTTGTTTTAATTCTATTTGAGTAGGTATTTCACTCTTTTTGCTAGTTTTGTAGAATTCTGCTTCAAGAAGTTGTGGATTTGAATGACAAAGAATGAGCCGAGCAAGAGAACCAAGAAATCAAGCCAAGAAGTGAAAATCCACTCTGTTCGCGCCGTGTCCTCATGTTGGCGCCGCGAACTGAAGAAAATCCTGCCAGCGTGTTTTAGTTCCATTTCTGACTTTTGAGAGGCATGTGCGCAAGGTGACCTGAAAGACAGCAAAAAGGCACTTTTTGGAGTTATTAATTTCTATTGGTCACTTAAGGAGGCAAGAGGAATAACAATCATTTCTTTTTGTCTTATTAGAAAGAAAAACTTTGTGTAATTTTGATATATCCCCATAACTTAGAGATTTAGATATTTGCATTATTAAAAAGACTGAATAGAGAGAAAATAGGGAAGAAAGCAAAAACGAATTTCACCATTCTTGTGAGATTGCAACCATGGTGATGAGGAGCTAAATCATTTTCTTTGCTAAGATTAGAGGTAGCTATTCCTCATAACTCTATGTATTTCTCTTAAACACTTATGTATGTGAATCTCTCATTGATTAAATATAGTATGAATCTCTTGTTTTGAAATCTTATCTTTGATTTATATTATTGTTGAAAAAGATAATATAAATACTGTTTTAGAGGTTTATTCAAACAATTCATGAATCGTAGAAATAGATCTATGGATTGTTTATCACTTGTATTGCTAGATAATGATGGTTAGATGCATGTTTAGGTGAAGAAATTACCTAAAGTTTTATTTAACAATTATTACAATATTATTTAGGAATAAATAATATTGAGGCAATACTAGATTGTATTCATGAAATTAGAATTCATATACATGGTTTGAGGAAATACATGAGTTTGGAATAGTGAACACTAATCTTGGCAAAGCACTTTTTATTTGAGAAAATCATATTTTACTATCTTAGTTTATTTCTAAAATTCAAGATAAATTCCAAACACAAACCAAACCAATTTTTATTTATCAACTTAAAATGATTGCAACTATAGAACGGCGGTTATATCACCCAATCTCTGTGGATACGATACAAAAAAAATATTTGCCGAAAGTATACTTTTCAACAACCATCATCATACCCTAGTCCCTAGGCCATCATAACTCTTTAATAGACTACCACGTTAGCAAGTTCCTACCACACGCGACCGTTCTCCTTTTCTCGTGAGCATGTCCCGTTTGGGACTCCCCGACGGACACCGAAGAAAATGTCACCGGACAGATATAAAGTCACAGCTTCGTGTCCGGAAATTATGACTTAGGGGACTCCTGTTCTGGATTGGGCCGACGCCTAGCCCAACCAGACTGAAAGGCCAAAACCTTTCTTAGCCCAAGGGAGAAGCCTCCCCATCAACACATCCCCGTCCGACGAGCATAAGAATCTGGACCTCCAGCCGAGCGAATCCCGTAACCCTCTGTCGGTTGGAATCTCTTCCGAGAGGTCCATTTATCAGACCTCGAGAAGGTGCTCTCGACGAGCACCTCTGTTGCCGAGGACCCCTATCCTTGTAGGGCTCCTTCACCTCCAATCCTCCGAATAAAGTGGGGATCCATGCACTCCCTGAATATACACCATATAGGCCAATTAATTGATATCATGTCCTCTGTTTTCATATATTAGACTAATTAATTATGACTATTAATATATCTAAATGCTCTATGATTGATTTGTCCATATTGGTTGTATGAGACTTGTAAGAATGAATTGATTTAGGAGAAAGACCAAATTATCTAATATTCATGTGAAATTTCATTTATGAATCAAGAAAGATCTCAAATAGTCTTAAATACAAACATTATCGACTTTGGGTCAGGCATCTACTTCTTCTAACAATCAAATTGAAGAAGTAGTTGTAGACACTTTCGAAGGAGACATGGCGGGTGTTGTTCCAACCTAAATGTCCGCCAATAGTCCAAGACGCACCGCTCAATTTGAATGCAATGCTCAAGGTGGAGCAAATACGGAAATGAAGACCGAAATCCTTCAACTTGTTTATGCAAATCCATTCACCGGAATGGATCACGAGGATCCCTTCGCACACCTCACCAAATTTTATGAGATTGCGGGTTCAACGGGAGTTGATGCGGCGAATGAAGAATCATTGTTCAAGAGGCTATTTCCACGTTCATTAATGGGGAAAGCCAAAGAATGGTATCTTGATCAATTACCAAACGTGATGACAGATTGGAATTTATTGGAAGAAAAATTTTTAGAAACATATTTTCCTCAATCCCGATTCATGGAAGCCAAAACGGCAATTGCGGTATTCACTCAAGGAAGCAACGAATCCTTAAATGAGGCTTGGGAAAGATTCAAATCCATGCGTAGAAAATGCAAGGGTCATGGTTTTGATGATCTCACACAAATTCACATCTTCCGCAATGGGCTTCAACCGGTGCACAAAACACTTTTTGATGCTACCACGGGTGGATCCTTAATGTCAAAAAGCGCGGAGGATGCAACAATGAATTGATCGTATGGAACTCAATGATCTCCAAACTCAACATGATAGGAGTCCATAACAAAGGAAGCCGGGTGTTCTTGAATTAAACACCAATGATGCCATCCTTGCTCAAAACAAGATTCTCTCTCAACAAGTTGAGTTACTCACCAAGAAAATGTCGAAGCTCCCACAACAAATGAAGGAAATTCATGGAATGCAGATGAATTCTCAAGTAGCAAGCTGTGAACTTTGCAAAGGTGACCACCCTACCGGCTTTTGTCCACCACCCGAAGGAGAGGAAGTTAATAATGTGAACAACCAACATCAAGGCTATCAAAGGCAACCTCCATACCACAACAACTCTTATCAAAGGAACAGCCAAGGATTTCAACCATCAAGATTCAACAACCAACACAATCAACAGCAAAGTCCCTATCAAAGTCCAATTCCACAAGGTCAAAGTCAACAACCTCAAGGCGGAAGCTCAAAATTGGAAGATACTCTCAACCAATTCATGCAAGTTTCTATGGAGAATCAAAAGACTAATGTGGCTGCCATAAAGAATTTAGAGAATCAAGTGGGGAAGCTTGCAAAACAATTGGCCGAACAACAAACGGGATCTTCTTTTTCCGCAAACACTCAACCTAATCCAAAAGAGTATTGCAAAGCAATTGTCACAAGGAGCGGAAGAGAGGTGAACAATGAAGCTAATGAGGAAGTAATAGTGGAGGATGATGGATTTGTTGTTGTTGAAGATGAGGAGGATGGGATAGTGGTGGAAAAAGAAAAAGAAAAAGAAGAGGAGGAAGTAGTCGAAAAAGAAAAAGAAAAAGAAAAAAGTGAAAGTAGCAAAAAAGAGAAAAATGTGAAGAAGAATAAAAGAGAAGGAAAAGGAGTGAGTACAAACCCCGTTCAAAACTTACCTTACCCACATGCACCATCAAGGAAGGAGAATGCAAGACACTATGCTAGGTTCATGGATATATTTAAGCAACTTCAAATAAATATTCCATTTGTCGAAGCATTAGAACACATGCCAAAATATGCAAAATTCTTGAAGGACATCCTCACCAAAAAGAAGCGATATCCGGATAACGAAACCATCATGCTTGATGTTCAATGTAGTGCTATCATTCAAAGAACCCTTCCAAGAAAAGAAACCGATCCGGGACGAGTCATCCTACCGGTCACCATTGGAGGTACTTATATTGGCAATGGTCTAATTGATTTGGGTTCTAGCATTAATCTCATTCCTTTGTCTATCATAAAGAGATTGGGGAATATTGAGATGAAGTCTACCCGGATGACACTACAACTAGCCGATAAGTCTACAACCTCACCCTATGGAGTTGCTCAAGACATATTGGTAAAAGTTGACAAATTCTTGTTTCCGGTAGATTTTGTGGTGGTGGATATGGAAGAAGATAGAGATGTTCCGTTGATTCTTGAAAGGCCATTTATGAAAACAGCCCGGATGATGATAGACATTGATGATGGACTCATGAAAGTGAGAGTGCAAGATGAGGAGGTCACTTTTAATCTCTTCGAAGCGATGAAGCACCCCAAAGAAAAACACGATGTTTTCCGTATGGATGTCATTGAAGAGGAAGTCGTGGGAGTTGCCAATCATGTTCATATCTCTAGTCCATTAGAGAAATGTCTCATAGGTGATTACCACAATTCTTTCAAAGATGAAGAAGAGGAAATTGAGGCTATTTTGGGAAGATTGGAGTCTTGTGGAGAAATTGATCAAAAGGAGGAAAAGATAGAGGAATTAGATGCGGAAAAGAAAGTGGAAGAAACCAAAGTTGAATTAAAGTTGCTGCCCACTCATTTGAAGTATGTGTTCCTTGGCGAAAATTTCACCAAACCGGTGATAATTAGTAGTGCTCTATCACCAAAGGAGGAAAATAGGTTAATTGAGGTGTTGAAGAGAAATGAGGGAGCTTTAGGTTGGGTGCTGTCCGACTTGAAGGGGATTAGCCCAGCTTATTGTATGCATAACATCATGATGGAAGACGATTTCAAGCCCGTAGCATAACCACAAAGGAGTTTGAATCCGTCTATGAAGGAGGTAGTTAGGAAAAAGGTGATTAAACTATTGGAAGTCGGGATGATTTATCCCATTTCCGATAGCGCATGGGTGAGTCCGGTTCAAGTGGTTCCAAAGAAAGGTGGGATGACGGTTATTCGGAATGATAAGAACGAGTTGATTCCTACAAGAACGGTGACCGGGTGGAGAATGTATATTGACTATAGGCGGTTGAACCAAGCCACAAGAAAAGATCATTTTCATCTACCGTTTATGGATCAAATGCTAGAGCGATTGGCTGGTAAAAACTTTTATTGCTTCTTGGATGGTTATTCGGGATACAACCAAATTACGGTGAACCCGACGGACCATGAGAAAACGGCTTTTACATGCCCATTTGGTGTTTTTTCTTATCGAAGGATGCCATTTGGTTTATGTAATGCACTGGCAACATTTCAACGGTGTATGCAAGCTATTTTCTCGTATTTGATTGAGGAATGCATTAAAGTTTTTATGGATAATTTTTCCGTTTATGGTGCTTCTTTTGATCTATGCTTGAAAAATCTAGATGTGGTGTTAGGAAGATGTGTGGAAACCAACCTTGTGCTTAATTGGGAGAAATGCCACTTCATAGTTACCGAGGGAGTGGTTCTTGGTCATAAAATCTCATCAAGGGGTTTGGAAGTTGACAAGGCCAAAGTAGAGGTGATCGAAAAGCTGCCCCCTCCAGTCAACATCAAGGGAGTACGAAGCTTCCTTGGTCATGCGGGTTTCTATAGGAGGTTCATTAAAGATTTTTCAAAAATAGACAAGCCATTGAGCAACTTGCTCAACAAAGGTATGCCATTTAACTTTGATGAGTCATGTTTAGAAGCTTTTCAAGAGTTAAAAGAAAAGTTGGTCACCTCACCCGTAATCGTTGCACCTAATTGGAAACTTGATTTTGAACTTATGTGTTATGCTAGCGATTACGCGGTTGGGGCTGTTTTGGGTCAAAGGTCTAAAGTTTTTCATGCTATTCACTACGCTAGTAAGGTTTTGAATGAAGCACAAATCAATTATGCAACAACGGAAAAAGAATTACTAGCCATAGTGTACGCATTGGAAAAATTTAGAGCTTACTTGATTGGTTCAAAAGTTGTTGTCTACACGGACCATTCGGCTATTAAATTTTTGTTGACCAAACCGGATTCTAAGCAAAGATTAATCCGATGGATTCTTTTGTTGCAAGAATTTGACTTAGAAATCTGGGATAAAAAGGGGTCCGAAAATTTGGTAGCGGACCATTTGTCTCGTTTGGTCAATGTAGATGTAACGATGAAAGAAAGTGAAGTGAGAGAGGAGTTTCCGGACGAGAAAATCTATGTGATACAAGTGAGGCCTTGGTTTGCTGATTTCGCAAATTTTAAGGCAACCGGGTTGATACCGGAAGACCTCACTAGTAATCAAAAGAAGAAGTTCTTGTCCGATGTCAAGCAATATGTGTGGGATGATCCATACTTGTTCAAAGTAGGAGTGGACAGCATTTTGAGAAGGTGTGTCACGAGTGAAGAGTCCAAAGACATTCTTTGGCATTGTCACAACTCTCCTTACGAAGGGCATTATAGCTGTAGCAACCTGCCCTAAAAATAGACTTTTAGAGTCGCCACCTATTCTGAAGGGCGAATAGGAAACCCTACGCATATATGAGATTCAGGGTAAGTTATTATAATCAGGTTGAGGGAAGGTGTTAGGCACCCTCAACCCTTTCCTAAAGGCTAACATTGTAAAGATAAGGTTTATGGCATTATGAGATTTATAGCTAATGAATTGAAAAGGGTAAAAAATACAATTTAAGAATGAATTGAAATTTTAAGGGGGGAGACTCGCCTTGTTACCAAGTGCCTACGTATCTCCTTATGGAGAATCAGAGTCAACGTAGTTCGGGCACAGGGTTGTACGCCTTTGAATTTGAATTGATATGGTTTGAAGGCTTTTTGAGTGGCCTATCGTAGTTTCGCAGTATCGAAGAGATGAAAATCTGTGGTTTGTGGTTTGATGTGCTTTAAGATGTTTTGGGCGTACAACCCTGATTTGATATGGCACCGTTAGTTGCAGTGATCAATAGATTTGATCAGTATAGCTAACGGATTAAGGGGCATTGCTGGTTACTCAGATCGATAGATTCGATCATCGCGGGCAGCAAATTAAATGTGTTTTGGATTTTAATTAAATTGCTTTATTCAGATATTTGATCAGTACGACCTAGAGAGTCGACTAATTCGAAGGCGGGATGAAATAGATATTCATCCGCCATTTATCCGTTAAAGGGGAAGTTATAATTGATTGTTTTTTATTATTTTTATCTCTCATCTAATGCGACTAATAGATTTAGTCGGGTCGAGGAGAGAAATAATTAAGGGTTAATGTCTTGCCAAATGGCAATGGGATCGGGCAGACCCTAACGCATTGACAAACCTCTAGAGTGATTTAATAGTTAAAACAAATTAACTAAATTAATCGAAATAATCAAATAATTGGGAAAATAGTTCTAATATTAATCATAACCCAAATCCTAATTTATATTCTATCCTTAAAAATAAAATAAACTAATTGAATTAAAATATAATTATTTAAACCTAATATCAATAATTAGATAAATACAATAAATAATAAATAAAAAAAAGAATATGAAAACATGGCTTCGATCCTGTGTTGCGCACCTAGGAGTGTCTATGGTAAGCCTCCAGTCCTTGGTACGTTAGATCTGGAAGGGAGAAGATCGTACGGTGGAGAACTGAGGGAGTATCATACGCACCTGCCTGCGTGAAACGCTAGATCTGAAAGCAATGCAAAATAATAATAAGAAGTAGGACGCTGGGAATCGATCCCAGGTCCTTTGGGTGACGCGCCTGTTAGTCTTGCCATTCATGCTGGAATAATTCGCTGATGTAAATACAATTCAGAAATTTTAAATATGTAACTAATTGGAAAAATCAAAACCCAGTCAATAGTGGGACCCAACGTGCACGTTAGAGCCAATGGGAAAGAGAGAGAGGATTGCCAAATATTGACTGGCTAATCGACAGCTCGCACGCGTCTTGGAGAGAGGATTGACGTTTTGACCAGCCAATCAAGTTGCTCCCTCGTGCCAGCGTGTCTCTTCTTCCTTGGGACAGCCCTAGCCACCGCCGGAATAGTATTTCCGGTCATCTTCCTCAATGCTAACATCCTCAGAACCTGCGAAAACAATGGAAAACGCACGGAAAAATTGTCCAGATCGGATGTACACCCTATCACGAATTCCATGGACCGGATTTCATGCCCTAAAGCCATCTCCATCGTGGATCCGAAACCTTGCGTTTCTCTGAGCCCTATCATGGCAGATCCTCGTTCATACGTCAAAACCTTCAAACAATGGTTCTATCACATCCCAAAAACTCTCATGAACTGATTAGTATCGTTAGTTTCATTCAAAGCACAGTAAATAGGCGATTCAATGATTGAAAGAAATAGGAAACGGAGATGTGTGCATGAGGTGTTCTAACGTTCATGGACTATCTTACCTGTTCCAAACTTACCACATGCTATCCTCAGAAGACGATGAGATGGTTGGAATAGATTGAAAGAGGCTGCTTCTAAGAAAACAAAAATTGTCTTTCTTGTGATATTTTTTGAACTTTGGAAACCCTATTCTTGGCTGCCCTCCCAATTTCGTCCCCCCCTGTTCTCCATCACTTTTAGAATATATATGAATCTTTTTTAGGGTTTCTCTTTTTGGAAAATAATCAAGCAATTATTCACATTGAAATAAGATTTTGTATAAAATCTTTCTATTTTAAAACACCATGCTATTCCATGCATTTTTCCATTTAATCTTGACCCTTGGATCATATTTGGATTTATCTTGAATTAGTAAAAAGAATGATCATGATATAATTATTTTAAAGATTTTATTTGATTTTTATTTGAAAATAAATGAATAAAATCAAATAAAAATAAAATAATATTGCAAGAATAATTATATGGGACCAATGGACCTCTCTTGGGCTTGTTACCGTGTGGACAATTCAAAATTATAGGCCCACTACTAAGAAATTGGATTTTATTCACTTAGGGTTTCAAGCAAATTTCCGATTTTTGCCCAACTTGTGCAAGCTGTAACTCTTTCAATTTTTATCGCATGGACATGATCTGGGACTTTCTGGAAAGCCCAAAGAGTCCTCTAAATGACCTATTTAGTTTCATCTCAATTGAAGCTTCCATTCTCAAGTTATGAGCTTTGACCCAAAAGGTGTTTTTATTGACCTTTTAAAAGGACCTGTGATGTTTTTGTCCATATCTCCTAAATGGTACCTTTCTTGATCTCGGGCCCAACATAAAAGTTGTAGAGGATGAAATTTCCTTGAGAATAGGCTTTGGTTGGGGAATTTCTGACAAACCATGCGAGAGTTATGACCGATCGAAGTTGCGTTGACTTTCTCCTTTTAAAAACCCTAATTCGAACCTTTGATTTGAAGAGAGTGACTTGAGTTTAGCCATTGAGCCTCGAACCCCTGAAGATGAAATGAGACGGCAAATTTTGGGGTATGACAATAGCGGATTACGTACAGCCACTAAAGTCCTACAATCGGGATTTTATTGGCCGTCATTGTTTAGAGATGCTCATGAACACGCTAAAAGTTGTGATCAATGTCAAAGAAGTGGGGGAATAGGCAAACGAGATGAAATGCCACTAACCAACATGCTAGAAGTTGAAGTATTTGATTGTTAGGGTATTGATTTTGTTGGCCCGTTTCCTCCGTCTCTTGGTAATGAGTATATTCTAGTTGCGGTTGACTATGTGTCCAAATGGGTTGAAGCAAGTGCTTCACCTAAGGACGACTCCAAAACAATGATCAAATTTTTAAAGAAAAACATATTTTCCCATTTTGGTGCGCCTAGAGTTTTGGTAAGTGATGGTGGCTCTCTTTTTTGTAATGCACCACTGGAAAAAGTGTTAGAACATTATGGTGTCAAGCACAAAATCACTACTCCTTACCATCCTCAAGCTAATGGTAAAACCGAGGTCTCCAATAGGGAAATTAAGCGGATTCTTGAGAAAACCGTTTCAAGTGCAAGGAAAGATTGGTCTTTGAAGTTGGATGAAGCCTTGTGGTCATATCGCACCGCACTTAAGGCTCCAATAGGTTTGACACCGTTCCAAATGGTCTATGGTAAGACTTGCCATTTGCCGGTTGAATTGGAACATAGAGCACTTTGGGTTCTCAAATTTTTAAACTTTGATTCCAATTTGGCCGGATTGAAGCGGAAAGACCAACTTCATAGAGTTGAAGAATTGAGAGACGCGGCTTACCACTCGAATAAAATTTACAAAGAAAAAGTGAAAAAGTATCATGATGGTTGTCATACCCCAAAATTTGGCCATACTATTTCTCCTATTCAAAAGTCAAATCAAGATGCAAAGCTCTAAAACATACCCTCCTAAGCAAAGATCAGAGAATTAGGGTTTTTTGTTGTTCTGAAGGAAAATCAATGAATCAATAGCTCTAAGGCATTCCATATGGTCTATGATATCTCACATTACCCCCATGACAAGTATCAAGCCTCAGCTTAAAGGATTGGTCACTCAATTATTCAGAAGGTCAACAGTCGACTGGGTTAACCTAAAAGTCAACAGTGGTCAAAGTAAAGTCAAAACTCCTAATTTTTTGTCAACATCCTTCCATTGAAGTATCATTCACCATTTGATCAAGAATTGATCATGTTTCATCAAGGAAAGATAAAAAAATCAACAATTCAAAAAGTTTCTAAATTAGGGTTTCTGTAGGAGAAAGTCAACTGAAATTTGACCAAACATAACTCTCACATGGAACATCAGAAAATTTCCATCCAAAACTTATTTTGAAGGAAATTTGATTCTCTACAACTTTGTCTCTCACATGCCAAGTCTAAAAATGCTTCATTTGGGAGAAATGGACCAAAACATTATAGGTCCTTTTCAAAAGTCAACAAAAAGTCACTTTTTTCAAAAGGATGTATAAGGAGCATGGAAAAACATTTTGATATGAGACCAAAGACACTGTTTAAAGAACTCTCTAAGGTTTCTAAAAAGTCCACAAGCTTGAAAAAATATTGAGATATGAAGAAATGGCATGGTGTACAAGTTCACCTATTTTTAAGGGTGTACAAGAGGAAAAAAGCCTAAAACTCAAAATATTTCTAAATGGGCTTGCATTCTTTTTGTTCTACCCTTATTATAGGACCATCCACGTGTTGAAGACAAAGGCTTTTTATTTTTACAATTTTATTAATTATTTTATGGTTTTAATTCATTTAAATCATGATTTAATTACATAAAATATATAATATATAAAAATAATGCAAGATTTGATTGTGCTTCAATTTTAAGCCAAGAAATATATCAGATCTCACCCACAAATAATGCCAATTTCGTTCATGATGCTTGGAGCCCAAGAAAATCAAATTTTAGAAAGATTTGGATGCATATTTCAATCAAATTTCTTAAAATTCAATCTCAAGATTCAAAGAGATTTGATCCAAAATTATCAACCCTAATCCATCCATATAAGTACACAAACAGTCCAAGGGCAAGGGTTCACAAAAAATCTGCAGCAAAAGAGAACCCTACCCGAGTTCAAAAGTTCACAAAAATTTCAAACCTCAATTCTGTGTTGCAAGAAGATTCAAGAAGAATTAAGCATCCAAACATCTCCTACGACCTTCCCTGAAGCTGTCTCAATCCTTTCCAAGGTTTGAATCATCAAGAACACGTGCCCAGAATTCAAGGTTTGCATCGGTTTTAAATTTCTTCGATCCCGCTGATTCACGCCATATAAACATTTTTTGTTTGCATATTCATGATTATCTGGTTGTGTTTATGGTTTCTGGATGCTTAATTACGTTTCTGTGCACGTTTAAGCTTAAAGCCATTATTAGGGTTTCGAGGTTTTGATTTGGGGCTTTACGATATAGCCAACGTTAGGCCAAATCAGGACCACAATCGGACTCAGGGACACTGGACGATCGCAATCATATAGTCGCGAAATATTTTTGTGTAGTTTTTGGTTGTTTTTATCTTCGCAGGTGTAAAAGACCTGAACTTTTTACAACGCTTCAACTAAACGCGTTGTAAAAACATTTCTGCAACTTTCCAAGGAAGGAGATGATGTGTTGTCATCACTTCATTGGCTGGTTTGAATGGAAAAGGCGCGTGCGCGTGGACGAGTGGATTTGGGATCTGGTGCATCATGGTTCATGTGGATGCGATAGGCCCTCGTTACTGTTGCCATCAGATTAACATTCCAATGGATCCAACAGCACCCAGTATGCGAGACCATCATAGACCCGCAGCGAATACCACACAGGATTAAAAGTTAAGATTTTTTTAAATTTTTTTATTTTTTATTACATGATCCCATATTATTTTTTATTTTTATTTATTTATATATATATATATATATATATATATATATATATATATATATATATATATATATATATATATATATATATATATAATGTTTATATGTTTTAATAACAATTTCTTTTCACAAACCTTTTTTCTAAAAAACTTTTTCTTTATATATAATAATAATTATTTTATTTTAATTATTTTCTTCTAATGTATTAACATATTTACTATTTATATTTTTCTTATTTTATTTATTTTATATTATACACTTATTTATCAATATTTAATATTTATCTTTTTTCTTTTATTCATTTTAATATATTTATTTTATTTAAAATATTTTATATTTATTTATTTTTAGATGTTTTATTTATATATCTTTATGAAAATCATATTCACTTTATTTTAATCCATAAAAAATCATAAAAAATACCTTTGTGTCTGATTTTATTTTCTCTTCTCGATTTAATTAATTAGGTCGCGAGACCAATAATTAATTAAATCATCTATGTTATTTTATTCAATTCGTACCCTAATTAGGGTTTACGAAGATCATTCCATACACTGAAATATTTGTTTTTCTGTGCCTTTTTAAGGGTTGCTCTTCCAATACACTCCGACTACGAACCATACCAGATCAAATTCAAAGCTAAGTGTTTATCTATTTATTTTAATTTCTTTTATCCTTTTATTTTTGATTAGGGTTAGCTATGTCTGCCTCTGAACTGATAATGCACTCACCCTATTTTTGCTTGCTATTTTTCCCACCTTTTCAGGGTTTGCCAACCGTCAAAGCTCGAATAGTCGGTAACCCTAAACGTTAATCTCCTTTATTCTTCTGCTTTAATTAATTTATTTATTATTACCCGCTGGTTTCATCTCCCCTTTCCTCCGCTGGTTTCTTTTTCCCCTTCCCCGTATTGCTTTAATTATATTTGTTTATTGATTGATGTGGTTAGTAATTTTAGGGAGTGCAACCCTGAATTAAATTAGAATCACTTAATTATTATAAGATAATATATTCTGAACTAATCACGTGATTGTTGCACACACGCACACTTTTGTGGTAACCCCTCTTGTTGCCCTGTTGCCTGTGGCCTGTTGCCTTGTGTTTTTTGCAGAATAGCCATGTCCCTCGAATACGAGGATACCTCAGCCATGTTGCCTCGATAAATGCAAAGGTCATAAGACCCTAATGATGCTGCCTTCGATACACCAATATGACCTCGACCCTCGGAAGTTGCCTACGAAAAGGCTGTGGTATCCTCTGGCTGCCTACGAAAGGCTATTCTGGTTCTTCCCTTAGACTACCTGCCTCTCTATGGCATGGGACAGTCTTATGGCGAACGAACTCTCGATGACCCTTCAACCTCCAAATGAAAGGCTTCCTGCCCTCTTATGGCGTGGATAGACCCTTTCACCCTGAAAGGCCAAAAGAACTACTTTCTACATTATTAAGGTAATTGCCCCTAATTGCCTTGCTCTGGCTAAAAACTTTTTTTTTCATATTCTTTCTCATAAACCTTCAAAATAGCTACGCTCATTTACGAGCTAAAGTCCATATTCACTTCTTCTACATTTCTGAACGAAAAAGAGCAAAGCAATTAAGAGCCCATGGAAAACCATGGATGCAAAGGGTGCCTTACACCTTCCCCTTGCATAATTACCCCCCGAACCCTGTTTTTTTATTTAAAAGGTTTTTCCTGTTCTTTTAGCCTTTCTAATATTTGGATAAAATAAAAGTCGGTGGCGACTCTTGCTTACCGCGATATTTCGATAAAGTCAGTTCACCGTATTACAGAACTAGCGAATCTGCTGGGGATTTTTTTCTTATAAAAGAGGGGTTACCTTAAAAGTTTAGGAACACTTTAAATGTTTTCTATTGCTTGCTTTGTTTGTTTTACTTTTCAGGGGCGTTTTAGGAATTAACTGAAGGACGAATCCTACATCCGGATTCAAGTACATCTAAGATAGGAAGTGGCATAGTCATGGAAACCTCCTTCATGTATGTGGAGGATTGGTCAATATGAGAGTTCACGCTTAAGTTAGGCCTCTATGGGTGTTTGCATGCTTCTCTTGTATGAGGGAGGTTCGTGCGGATAGCCGTGGGTGAGTCGGAGCTTAAGGACCTTTAGTTACCTTTAACCCATCTTGACTTTTAGGAACGTAGTGGGGGGACTACTCTTGATGTATGTTGAGAGCATAGTCGCTACCCGATACTACAACTCGGATAGGTTCTTTCTCAAAGTATCATTGCATGGTATGTATGTATCATGTTCGAGGGTGCTTTAGGAGGGCTGACAATTCTGGGTAACTCGGTAGAACCCGTTGCTGATATCATCTTTATCCTTAGAAATACCTTTGGGAAGGGTATCTCACATGATTTAAACTCCATGCAAGCCAAGCCTAAGGAAATTGTGTGATTTGTGTGGACTTATTTGTGTTTGTGCATCATGCATACATGCATCATTCATACATGGCATGACTAACCCATTTCAAGGAATTGGGGATTTTTAACCGTATGTTGTTTTGTAGATTGTTTGAGATATGGAAACCAAAGGCCGTAAACCGTTCTTCCTCAATTTCAAGAAAGTACCTACGCCATTGAAGGTTTTCTGCGACAACATTTCTGGTTCTCTCAGATTCAGTTAGTCTCTCAACATGCTTATCAGTTTGGTACGAACTAATGTGGATGAAGTTCTTCTCAACACCATGATTCAATTCTATGATCCGTTACTACATTGCTTCACTTATAGAGATTTTCAGTTGGTACCATCTTTGGAAGAATTCTCATACTTGCTGAGGCTCCCTGTGCTCAATCAAATTCCTTATAGTGGTAAAGAAGAAGATCCTAAGTGGGAAGTCATCGCTGCTGCCCTACACTTGCCAAGATCAGAGATTGAGAAGGTTTGGATTAGTAAGAAAGAATATTCTAGATTACCCCTTGATTTCCTTTATGAAAAAGCGGAGATTTTTGCTAAAGCTTCGAGTATGGATGCTTTGGAAGCTGTTTTGTCTCTTTGATTTATGGACAAGTCTTATTTTTTCATTATGACAAAATTGTTGATGTGGCTGCTATCAAGATATTTCTCAGTAAGAATCCCGTTCCTACTTTACTTGGCGATTTGTTACATTCTATTCACTTCCGAGTATCAAAAAGGAAAGGTTGTGTCCTTGGATGTGCTCCGCTATTGCATAAGTGGTTTATTTCGCACTTACCTCTCTCCGTAAGAAAGAATGAAGAAGGCTTAACTTGGGCACAAAGAATTATGAAGCTTTCTTTTGACGACGTCATTTGGTACCAAAAGGAGTTTGAAAGAACTTTACTATTTGATAGTTGTGGGGAATTCCCTAATATACCGCTTCTTGGCGTTCGTGGGGGAATAACGTATAATCCTATTCTAGATCGACATCAGTTTGGTTTTGCTTTGAAGGATAAGCCACGTTCCTTGTATCTCAGTTCAGAA
The DNA here is from genome assembly GCF_029867415.1 of Vicia villosa. Lineage (NCBI taxonomy): Eukaryota > Viridiplantae > Streptophyta > Magnoliopsida > Fabales > Fabaceae > Vicia > Vicia villosa. Next base: position 93,409,839 of record NC_081184.1, on the reverse strand, counting down.
TATTTCAGCTATGATTCAGATGAATCAAAGAAAATAGATCTCTTCATCAAAGCTTGGTCGAAAGTAAAGAAAGTTGGTGCAAAAGATATAGGAAGAAGAAACTACATGCCATGGGACCCGTACTTCCAATGGGTTTATGATCGAGTTATGGAGTTTGGGATGCCTTACCCTTCTGATACGCCCATAGTACCAAGGGTAGCTCCTCCTGCTGTCCCAGTTGCATTTGAGCCATATGTTCCTGCTCCAAATGAAGATCTTGTTGCAACCGTTAACCAACTAAAGAGAGAAAGGGATGACTTTGAGAGACGCTTGCTAAAAGCTGAAGCTGAAAAGGAGGTGATGACACAAGATGCTAAAGAGCGAGAGACTTTACTGGATTACTTTTCTCGTAAATGGAAGATTGAAGATTTTGTTTCCCCGAATCAGATTAACTCATGGGAAAATGAAATTTCAAGGCTTGTTCAAGAAAGAGAAGATATGATCAAGAAATTAGAGTTCTGAAAAGGAGGCGTCGTCAAGAAGACAAGATTACCGGAGCTTAGACTTTTATTATTTTTATTTGTTATTATTTATTTCTTTTTCAGTCTGATGTAACTAAAGAATTATGACCTTATGAGCTCGTAATTTAATTAATAGTAATGTTTTTTTTCTTTTTTTTTTCAATATATGTTAAAAGTCCCTTTAATTCCTTGAAAACATTGCATATACATAAACATATCATTCATAAACATTACATCACAGGTTTCATAAAATCAAATGCCTCATCTTTACGCTATTTATTTCAGTAAGAAAGATGGATCTCGAACAATCTGTCAAGAATCTCCAAGCTCAGAACGCTGAATTTCAAGCCTTGATCCTGAACTTGTCCAAGGGGCAAGATGAACTGAAAGCTCTTCTGACTAAGAAGACGAAGACTAAGAAAACCAAAGGAGTGATCAACTTGGGAAGAAGATTCAAGGGTCGCCCCAATAAGGCCGAAGAAACTGGGATTCCTAAAGACGAGGAAGAGGAAGAGGAAGAAGATGATTTCAGTGTCAAGAACAACCATGGAAGCCATGTAGGTTCTGATGGTCAAGAAGAGGAAGAAGAAGAGTATCCTCAAGACGAGGATTATCCTGATGAGAAGTATAGGCTACTAGAAGAGCGTCTGAGAAGCGTGGAAATTCAGAAGGTACCTGGACTGGATTTTGAAGAGTTGGGACTCATTCCTGGGGTCGTTATTCCTCCAAAATTCAAAACTCCCGCCTTTGCTAAGTATGATGGAGTCTCCTGTCCCAAGATGCACTTGAGGTCTTATGTAAGGAAGATTCAGCCTCACACTGCTGATAAGAGGCTCTGGATCCATTTCTTTCAAGAAAGCTTATCTGGAACTCAACTCGAATGGTACTATCAACTGGAGGGTACCATCATCCGTACTTGGGAAGATTTGGTTGTTGCTTTCTACAAGCAATACCAATATAATTCCGATCTCGCACCAACTCGCATGCAACTACAAAGCATGTCTATGGGACCTAAGGAAAGTTTCAAGGAGTATGCGCAAAAGTGGAGAGATTTAGCTGGAAGAGTCCAACCTTCCTTGACTGATAGGGAGTTGGTGGACATGTTCATGGGCACGCTAACTAGGCCGTTCTATATTCAATTGCTGGGTAGTTCCTCGTCTGGGTTTACTGATCTTATCTTGACTGGAGAACATGTTGAGAATGGTATTCGAAGTGGGAAGATTCAAGTAGGCACATCTTCTGGTACTGCAAAGAAACCCTATCATGGAAGAAATGAGTCTAATGCTGTTCATAGTCAGAGGGGCCGTGGTAAGAATGATCAGAATCAGTCCGTTGGCGCCGTCCTCATCTCTACTCCAACATCTCAACAAGCTCCTAGACAAGAGTATCAACGCAAAACTGATAGACCAAGGAGACAATTCACCCCGATCAACATGCCTTTGTCTCAAGCCTTACAACATCTACTGAAGGCTAAACTGGTCACCCTGAAGGATCCTCCGAAGTTTGTCAACACAGCTAGTCCAACTTATGATCCCAAGGCTACATGTGCTTACCATTCCAATGCTACTGGACACCATGCAGACAATTGTTGGGCCTTGAGAAACAAAGTCCAAGACATGATAGAAGCTGGCGAAATCAAGTTTGACGCCCCAGAGACTCCTAATGTCATCACTACTCCTATGCCAAAGCATGACAAGACTGTTAATGCTATCATGGACACAATCCATGTCTATGACGTGAGAGATCTGTCAACACCTCTCCCTGACATCAAGAGAAAGCTGCTGCAAGCTGGTTTATTTCTAGGTTGCGACCCAGGTTGTTATTACTGTGCATCCCTACCTAATGGCTGCGAGAACCTGAAAAGAGGTATCCAAGGCTGGATGGATCGTGGCACTATCAGATTTGAGAAGACACCTTCCATTGAGGATTTGTGCGAAGGTTTCTCCCGTGGTTTGAAGTTCGAAGATGTATCTGTAATTTCCAAAGCCCCGCTAAAGATCCCTACTAAGGCTCCTTTCAAAATTTCTGCTGAACCACGCGTGGCTCTGATTATTATTACTAAACCTGGTCCGATGCCATACTCTTCTGATAAAGCTATCCCTTGGAATTACGGTGCCGAGGTCTATGTTCAAGGAGTTAAGCAAGAACTCGAATCTGATAAAGTTTCTGAAGATGCCAATCCTGATGTGGGTAATATTGCTGGAACTAGTAAAGTGACGAGAAGTGGAAGGGTGTTTTCTCCAGAGATCTCTCCGAACACTGCTTCACCTGCTGTTACTATCACTCCAAATGCTGATGCTCGTGGTAAAAAACCGTTGCATGAACCTGAGACCGTCACTGAAAATCCTCCATCTGAAGAAACGAATGAGTTCCTGAAGATCATCCGCAAGAGTGATTATGACATTGTTGAACAAATGGGGCATACTCCTTCTAAGATCTCTATGCTATCACTCCTGAGTTGTTCCAAGACTCACGCCAAAGCTATGATGAAGTTTCTAGAGGCCACACATGTGCCACAAGAGATTTCTGTCACACAACTCGAGAATTGTATTGCAAACCTGACGACAGAGAATTACCTTGGGTTTTCTGATGCTGATCTGAGTCCTAGTGGAAAGAATCATAACAAGGCACTGCATATCTCCATTGAATATGGTGGCACCACTCTGGCTCATGTACTGGTTGACAATGGCTCGTCTCTGAATGTGCTACCCAAGTTGGTGCTGGACAAACTCAAGGTTGGCGGAATTGAGTTGAAATCCAGTGATGTGATAGTAAAAGCTTTCGATGGCACAATGAGTACTGTGTATGGCGAAGTTGAGTTCCCGATCAGAGTAGGTTCCCGGACTTTCAATATTGTGTTCTATGTGATGGATATCCGTCCCGCCTATTCCTGTCTACTTGGACGTCCTTGGATACATGGGGCAAATGCTGTGACTTCAACTCTCCATCAGAAACTAAAATATCCAGCAAAAGGAAAGATTGTTACCATGTATGGTGAAGAAGAATATGTGGTGAGCTTCATAGATGAGACCAAGTATGTTGAATTCACTGGAGAAGCTTTTGAATCTCCCCGCCAAGCGTTCGAATTGGTCCCTCAAGTGGTTCTTGAGACTAAGCATGTCTACACTCCTCCTAAAGTCACTAGGGTTCCTCCTACAATGGCTTCTCTGAAAGACGCTAGGGCTGTGGTAGAAGAAGGTGGCTGCACTATCTGGGGGCAACTTCCTGATATCCCGTACAAGCCCAACAAATGGGGTCTAGGCTGCACTGTTAAGGATCAGAGTGGAGCACAACATCCTCGTCCAGAAGGTTTGAAGCATCATTTCATCAGCAAGGGAGTCAATGCCATTGGAGAAGATGAAGATAATTACAACCTGGACAAGTGGATCTCCCCTACATCAGACAAAGGGCTGGACAACTGGAAAACCGAAGACATTGTTTCTATCTCCTATAGTCAGGAGTAATTGCCGTTCTTAGTTTTATTTCTTGCTTTCCTTTTTGTTCCCAATTTGAAATTCTGTATTTCAATAAACAATAAACTCTAAAGCCGTGTGTCCCGCCCGAGGCACAATGGTCCATTGTTAGGGCTTGTCATTTCATAAGCATATTTTCATTCAATAAAACATTGGATGTTTCGTATTCAAATTGTGTGTTCGCTTTTATTTTTCTTTACTGCTATAGCTATGTGTTCTTACACACACCCACATAATGCACTGCAGATCCATATCCACTCTAGATCCTATTGATAACGACTCTGCTATTGCTAAATATGACTTTGAAAATCCGAGTTATCAAGCTGAGGATGAAGGTGAGGAAGATTGTGAGGTGCCTAGAGAACTTGCCAGATTACTAGAGCAAGAAGAGAAGACTATACAGCCGCACGAAGAGCCAATCGAGATTGTGAACATAGGTACTGACGAAGAAAAGAAAGAGATCAAGATAGGGGCTGAATTAGAGGATGCTGTCAAACAGAGATTGATCCAGATGTTACGAGACAATGTCGAGATCTTTGCCTGGTCCTACGAAGATATGCCTGGGCTCGATACTGATATTGTGGTTCATCGTCTACCTATCAAAGAAAACAGTCCTCCGGTTAAACAGAAGTTACAAAGAAGCAGACCTGACATGGCTCAAAAGATCAAAGAAGAAGTTGAAAAGCAATTCAATGCCGGTTTCCTAAAAGTGGTGAGCTATCCATCATGGATCGCCAATATAGTGCCCGTGCCTAAGAAGGATGGAAAAGTTAGAATGTGTGTAGACTATAGAGATTTGAATCGAGCAAGCCCTAAAGATGATTTTCCATTACCGCATATTGACATTCTAGTTGATAGTACTGCGCAATGCAAGGTGTTTTCTTTCATGGATGGTTTCTCAGGATATAATCAGATCAAGATGGCACCCGAAGACATGGAGAAGACAACCTTTACTACACCTTGGGGCACCTTCTGTCACAAGGTCATGCCGTTTGGGTTGAAGAATGCAGGGGCAACGTATCAGCGTACGATGGTGGCTCTGTTCCATGACATGATTCATAAAGAAATAGAGGTCTACATTGACGATATGATTGCAAAGTCCAACACTGAAGAAGAACATCTGGTCCATTTGCAGAAGTTGTTTGATAGGTTGAAGAAATACAAGCTGAGACTGAATCCGAACAAGTGTACCTTTGGCGTAAGGTCTGGCAAGCTGCTGGGTTTTGTTGTTAGTAGTAAAGGTATTGAAGTCGATCCTGCAAAGGTAAAAGCTATACAAGAGATGCCGGCTCCACGAAACGAGAAAGAAGTTAGAGGATTCTTGGGACGTCTGAACTACATTTCTAGATTTATCTCCCATCTGACCGCTACTTGTGAGCCAATCTTCAAGTTGCTGAGGAAAGATCAAGTAGTAAAATGGAACGACCAATGTCAAGAAGTCTTTGACAAAATAAAGGAGTACCTGCAAGAACCTCCGATCATGATACCACCTGTTGAAGGAAGACCTCTAATCATGTATTTAACTATACTAGAGAATTCAATGGGGTGCGTACTGGGGCAACATGACGAGTCTGGTCGAAAAGAGCATGCAATATACTACCTTAGCAAAAAGTTTACCGACTGTGAAACAAGATACTCACTGCTCGAGAAAACTTGCTGTGCTTTGGCATGGGCTGCTCACCGACTGAGACAGTATATGTTGAACCATACCACTTTGTTGATTTCTAGAATGGATCCTATCAAGTACGTGTTCGAAAAACCCGCTCTCTCTGGACGAATAGCAAGATGGCAAATGATATTAACAGAATATGACATCCAATACACAACACAGAAAGCAATCAAAGGAAGTGTAGTGGCAGATCATTTGGCTCAACAAGCTGTGGACGACTATCAATCTATGAGTTTTGAATTCCCAGATGAAGATGTTATGCTTGTTACTGATTATGAACAACCTGGCCCGGATGAAGGACCTGAACCAGGATCCCGATGGACTATGGTTTTTGATGGAGCTTCGAATGCACTTGGTAATGGTATTGGCGCTATAATTATCTCTCCCGCAGGTGGACACACCCCGTTCACAGCAAGACTATGTTTCGACTACACCAACAATATGGCTGAGTATGAAGCATGTATCTTGGGACTCAGAGCTGCTATCGACTTAAGAATCAAGTTCTTGGAAGTATACGGGGATTCAGCCCTAGTAATCAGTCAGATCAAAGGAGAATGGGACACGAAGCATCCTAATCTCATGGCTTATAAAGATTTGGTGATATCTTTAATTCCACATTTCGAAGAGATTACTTTTGAACATATTCCCCGAGAAGAGAATCAACTGGCAGACGCGTTAGCTACCATGTTATCCATGTTCAAGGTCAGATGGGACAACGAGGCTCCTATAGTTATTATTGAAAGATATGACGAACCAGCATACTGTTACGAGATAGTTACTGACGAGGTTGAAGAAAAACCATGGTTTCACGAAGTAAAAAGATACCTCGAGACCCAAGAGTACCCTGAAGGGGCATCCGTCAATGACAAGAAATTCTTAAGAAGGTTCGCATCCAAGTTCTTTCTGAGCAATGGAACCTTATACAAACGTAATCATGACTCGACCTTGCTTCGTTGTGTGAACAAGAAGGAAGCTGAAGAGATCATGGAAGACATGCACGATGGCACTTTTGGAACCCATTCTAGTGGACATACTATGGCTAAAAAGATCCTGAGAGCGGGTTACTACTGGTCCACTATGGAAACCGACTGTCACCAACATTCTAGAACATGTCACAAATGCCAAATATACGCCGATAAAGTACACGTGCCTCCCGTTCCTCTAAATGTTCTGACTGCTCCTTGGCCTTTTGCAATGTGGGGCATTGATATGATCGGAGAGATCAAACCGACCGCTTCCAATGGACACCGCTTCATCCTGGTGGCTATTGATTACTTCACCAAATGGGTAGAAGCTGCTTCATTTGCCTCCGTTACCAAGAACGTGGTGGCTCGATTCATTAAGCATAACCTCATTTGTCGGTATGGCATCCCCGAAAGGATTATCACAGACAATGGCACTAATTTGAATAACAAGATGATTACTGAGCTCTACACATAGTTCAACATCAAGCACCACAACTCTTCTCCATATAGACCAAAGATGAATGGCGCTGTGGAAGCCGCCAACAAGAACATAAAGAAGATTGTACAGAAGATGACTGTGACTTATAAGGATTGGCATGAGATGTTACCGTTTGCTCTTCATGGTTATCGTACTTCCGCACGTACATCAACTGGGGCAACCCCGTTCTCACTAGTCTATGGTATGGAAGCTGTGTTACCAATCGAAGTCCAGATTCCATCCTTGAGGATCATGAAAGAGGCAGAGTTAGATGAAGACGAATGGATTCAGACTCGGCTAGACCAGATAAATTTGATTGACGAAAAGAGGCTTGCGGTTGTTTGTCATGGACAATTGTATCAGAAGCGTATGATCAAAGCGTTCAACAAAAGAGTCAAACAACAAGTTTATCAGACTGGGGACTTGGTCATAAAGAGGATTATTCTACCACAAGGTGATCCTAGGGGCAAGTGGACTCCCACCTATGAGGGACCATTTGTAATCAAGAAAATTTTCTCTGGAGGAGCAATGATACTCACTACTATGGACGGAGAAGACTTTCCACAGCCTATGAACGCAGACATAGTCAAAAAATACTACGCATAAATACGACCCGCTAGGTCGACGTACCTAGGCAAAAGTAAGGGCATCCCGGCAAACCAAAAGGGTTTGGGCAAAAATTAGGGATATATATAAAAAAATGTACACCCGGCAAGTTGAAAACCCGAAAGGGCGACTTGGGCAAAAAAGGGTATCCTGTTAGGCTGAAAACCTGAAAGGGCGGCCTAGGCAAAAGTTAGGGATAAAGCGTACGACTATGTCTCGTTTAAGTAACTCATCAATCAGATATATCTACAACATCAAGTTCAAAGGGCTCAGATCGATTCAATCATCTTTCTCCAACAAGCAAGGGATGAGATGCTCGAAGACATAATAGCAATAGCAGAATGGAAACTCAATAGGATTGTTTCCACATAGCTATTTTTCTTTTCTTTTGTTTTATTCTGTACCTTTTTTTCAAAAACACACAATATGTGCTTTATTTTTGCCTATTCATGGCTTTCTTAATACAAGTTATCTTCTCTCTTTCAAGTTTTCATTTTACGCAAACGTCCAATGATAATTTTGAATGAACATATGCATATGAACATGATTATCATTTATCTTTTCTTTCGTAAAAATATCTATTAGTTCATTAGATAGGAAAGGCGAAGAGACAATGTCTAAAGTAATCCAGAAGCCCTCCTTCAAGGTCAACAATCTGAAGGAATCCCCACAGAGTACTCATTAAGAAGACACCTTCAAATACTCTCAACAAAGGACATGGTTCCCCAACAGAGTCTCTCCGACATCTCTCATCCTCAATCAGGGCACATCAAGTTACTGATCATCCCCAAGCAAAAATCATAAATCCCCAGTCAGGTGCTTCTAAGATAAGATCAACAACAGAAAGATCTATCCTCCCAATCAAGATAATCAAAGAAGCACAATCATAGTCATACATCATAAATCATGAACATAATCATACATCGCATACATAATCACATGCACGTTCCTCATTTATTTTGAGAGACACGTAGCTCATACATCATAACATTGCATAGATACTGACAATATTGGACAGGTACATTACGAAGATTCGAATCCTATTCAAAGCAACGCCTAACGCATGGCAGTCCAGACATCTGAGGATGCAATCAAGATTAGTCTAACGCACGACTTATTCTTCAACCTAACGCACGGTTTTCCAGACATCTGAGGATGCAATTGAGATTAGTCTAACGCACGACTTATTCTTCAACCTAACGCACGGTTTTCCAGACATCTGAGGATGCAATTGAGATTAGTCTAATGCACGACTTATTCTTCAACCTAACGCACGGTTTTCCAGACATCTGAGGATGCAATTGAGATTAGTCTAACGCACGACTTATTCTTCAACCTAACGCACGGTTTTCCAGACATCTGAGGATGCAATTGAAGTTAGTCTAACGCATGACTTATTCTTCGACCTAACGCACGGTCTTCCAGACATCTAAGGATGCAAATTGGATTTGATCTAACGTACGACATATCCCCCAGCCTAACGATGTGAACTAAACTCAGTCAAACACATGATTCAATCTATTCTCCATAAATGATCTAACATACGACGTATTCTGACTCTCAAGTCTATCAAGTTGGATGGCATCTTCGAGCCCATCTCAATCATACATCTTCTCCAAACACCTGGATGGCATCTTCAAGCCCATCTTCGACAAAGGCAAATTTCTTGGTATTCTAGTGTTCAATCATCTTCCACCTTAAGATACCGACTGACGTACAAACCACTCTACGTCTTCAGGTTTAAGACAATTGAACAGGGGCAGCTGTCATACCCCAAAATTTGCCCATACTATTTCTCCTATTCAAAAGTCAAATCAAGATGCAAAGCTCTAAAACATACCCTCCTAAGCAAAGATCAGAGAATTAGGGTTTTTTTGTTGTTCTGAAGGAAAATCAATGAATCAATAGCTCTAAGGAATTCCATATGGTCTATGATATCTCACATTACCCCCCATGACAAGTATCAAGCCTCAGCTTAAAGGATTGGTCACTCAATTATTCAAAAGGTCAACAGTCGACTGGGTTAACCTAAAAGTCAACTGTGGTCAAAGTAAAGTCAAAACTCCTGATTTTTTGTCAACATCCTTCCATTGAAGTATCATTCACCATTTGATGAAGAATTGATTATGGTTCATCAAGGAAAGATAAAAAATCAACAATTTAAAATGTTTCTAAATTAGGGTTTGTGTATGAGAAAGTCAACTGAACTTTGACTAGCCATAACTCTCACATGGAACATCAGAAAATTTCCATCCAAAGCTTATTTTGAAGGAAATTTGATTCTCTACAACTTTGTATCTCACACGCCAAGTCTAAAAATGCTTCATTTGGGAGAAATGGACCAAAACATTATAGGTCCTTTTCAAAAGTCAAGAAAAAGTCACTTTTTTCAAAAGGATGTATAAGGAGCATGGAAAAACATTTTGATATGAGACCAAAGACACTGGTTAAAGAACTCTCTAAGGTTTCTAAAAAGTCCACAAGCTTGAAAAAATATTGAGATATGAAGAAATGGCATGGTGTACAAGTTCACCTATTTTTAAGGGTGTACAAGAGGAAAAAAGCCTAAAACTCAAAATATTTCTAAATGGGCTTGCATTTTTTTTGTTCTACCCTTATTATATGCCCATCCACGTGTTGAAGACAAAGGCTTTTTATTTTTACAATTTTATTAATTATTTTATGGTTTTAATTCATTTAAATCATGATTTAATTACATAAAATATATAATATATAAAAATAATGCAAGATTTGATTGTGCTTCAATTTTAAGCCAAGAAATATATCAGATCTCACCCACAAATAATGCCAATTTCGTTCATGATGCTTGGAGCCCAAGAAAATCAAATTTTAGAAAGATTTGGATGCATATTTCAATCAAATTTCTTAAAATTCAATCTTAAGATTCAAAGAGATTTGATCCAAAATTATCAACCCTAATCCATCCATATAAGTACACAACAAGTCCAAGGGCAAGGATTTTTAAATTTCTTTGATCCCGCTGATTCACGCCATATAAACATTTTTTGTTTGCATATTCATGATTATCTGGTTGTGTTTATATGTTTAAATAACAATTTCTTTTCACAAACCTTTTTTCTAAAAAACTTTTTCTTTATATATAATAATAATTATTTTATTTTAATTATTTTCTTCTAATGTATTAACATATTTACTATTTATCTTTTTCTTATTTTATTTATTTTATATTATACACTTATTTATTAATATTTAATATTTATCTTTTTTTCTTTTATTCATTTTAATATATTTATTTTATTTAAAATATTTTATATTTATTTATTTTTAGATGTTTTATTTATATATCTTTATGAAAATCATATTCACTTTATTTTAATCCATAAAAAATCATAAAAAATACCTTTGTGTCTGATTTTATTTTCTCTTCTCGATTTAATTAATTAGGTCGCGAGACCAATAATTAATTAAATCGTCTATGTTATTTTATTCAATTCGTACCCTAATTAGGGTTTACAAAGATCATTCCATACACTGAAATATTTGTTTTTCTGTGCCTTTTTCAGGGTTGCTCTTCCAATACACTCCGACTACGAACCATACCAGATCAAATTTAAAGCTAAGTGTTTATCTATTTATTTTAATTTCTTTTATCCTTTTATTTTTGATTAGGGTTAGCTATGTCTGCCTCTGAACTGATAATGCACTCACCCTATTTTTGCTTGCTATTTTTCCCACCTTTTCAGGGTTTGCCAACCGTCAAAGCTCGAATAGTCGGTAACCCTAAATGTTAATCTCCTTTATTCTTCTGCTTTTATTTATTTATTTATTATTACCCGCTGGTTTCATCTCCCCTTTCCTCCGCTGGTTTCTTTTTCCCCTTCCCCGTATTGCTTTAATTATATTTGTTTATTGATTGATGTGGTTAGTAATTTTAGGGAGTGCAACCCTGAATTAAATTAGAATCACTTAATTATTATAAGATAATATATTCTGAACTAATCACGTGATTGTTGCACACACGCACACTTTTGTGGTAACCCCTCTTGTTGCCTTGTTGCCTGTGGCCTGTTGCCTTGTGTTTTTTTGCAGAATATCCATGTCCCTCAAATACGAGGATACCTCAGCCATGTTGCCTCGATAAATGAAAAGGTCATAAGACCCTAATGATTCTGCCTTCGATACATTAATATGACCTCGACCCTCGGAAGTTGCCTACGAAAAGGCTGTGGTATCCTCTGGCTGCCTACGAAAGGCTATTCTGGTTCTTCCCTTAGACTACCTGCCTCTCTATGGCATGGGACAGTCTTATGGCGAACGAACTCTCGATGACCCTTCAACCTCAAATGAAAGGCTTCCTGCCCTCTTATGGCGTGGATAAACCCTTTCACCCTGAAAGGCTAAAAGAACTACTTTCTACATTATTAAGGTAATTACCCCTAATTGCCTTGCTCTGGCTAAAAACTTTTTTTTCATATTCTTTCTCATAAACCTTCAAAATGGCTACGCTCATTTACGAGCTAAAGTCCATATTCACTTCTTCTACATTTCTGAACGAAAAAGAGCAAAGCAATTAAGAGCCCATGGAAAACCATGGATGCAAAGGGTGCCTTACACCTTCCATTTGCATAATTACCCCCCGAACCCTGTTTTTTATTTAAAAGGTTTTTCCTGTTCTTTTAGCCTTTCTAATATTTGGATAAAATAAAAGTCGGTGGCGACTCTTGCTTACCGCGACATTTCGATAAAGTCAGTTCACCGTATTACAATGGTAAAGTAAGGTCAAAAGAATTTCATGAAGGGAAAATGGTACTCCTCTTCAACTCTAGGCTTAAACTTTTTCCGGGCAAGTTGAAATCGAAATGGTCGGGACCGTTTTTAGTAAGGGAAGTTCGGAGTTATGGAGCAATTGTTTTGGAGGATCCAAAGACCAAGGCAAACTGGACGGTAAATGGGCAAAGACTGGAGGTGTATCATGGTGGTGACTTCAATCGAGATGTAAGCGTAATTTCGCTTATCGAACCTTGAATCAACATGGACCGTCGAGCTCTAACGACGTTAAACAAAGCGCTTGTTGGGAGGCAACCCAACGTTATAAGCCCTACATTTATCTTTATTTTTATTTTTGTTTACTAGTTTCGTAAGTCGCGTGTGACGTTGAAATTTTGTGGAACATTGCTTTAATTGTTGGTTTTCAAAAACCTGCTAAGGACGCGCCGCATACCCTAGTTCGCGCCGTGAACCAAGTGGCATAAAATTTTTATTTTTCCAAACTTGCTCAGTACGCGCCGCGTACCCTACTTAGCGCCGCGAACCAACTAGCAGAATGTCATGTTTCCAAACTCACTCAGTACGCGCCGCGTCCCCATTTTCGCGTCGCGTCCCTTACAGAATTTAGATAGTCACTTAGTTTTTAAGGTTCTCTCTTTTATTATTTCATATTTCTTTTCTTTACTCTTTCTTCTCACTCTCCCTCTCACAAACCAAAAACCCTATCTTCCTCACTCAACAATACCCACACTCACAACTTCATCCCAAATCCTCACTCTAGTCACTCTAACACTCTCAATCGAGGTATGTTATGTTCTAAATATCTTTTTGTCTTTCCTTTTAAATTCTTAGGGTTAGAGGAGGGGGATTTTTCAAACTTGCATGTGTTAGCACCATAAATTAAGAACCGAAGTTAGTTTGTTATTGTTGAATTGAGATGTGTGTGGGTAACTTTGTTAACAATTGCTGTGAAAATATACTGGGTATGACATAATCTTGCATGTTGAATTTTTCTGGGTTTCGCTCAGGACGCGCCGCGTCCTTCTTGTTGCACCGCGAACCCAGTTGAATTCAGCCACTGTTTTTGTTGTCTTGTGCTGATGATTGTGGTCGTTTGTATTATTGTGTTGGTTGTTTTCTGTACAGATGTCTAAGCGTACTAAGACTGCAGCCCCCAGTAGAACGGTGAACGAATTTCTCAGTGACGAATGTGAAGAGCGATACAGTGTCCTGGTTCAGAGAACAATTGTGGCCGAGAGATTGGTTCAATTCAACCCGAACGGCAAGTTCAGCAAGATCGTGAGCATCATTGAGGGGCGTAAGTGGAAGAAATTGTGTGAGCCGGTGAGAGATATCAACTATGACATTGTGCGTGAATTCTACACCAATGCCTTGCAGGTGGAAGAAGGAAGGGCATACCACTACATGACCAAAGTGAGGGGTAAAGTTATCATCTTCAGCAGAGACGCAATTAACAATTTTTTAGGAAACCCCTTACCTTTGGAAGAGGGAGAAAAATGCGCCTACCGCATGAAGAACGGTGCTGCAGATTGGGATTATGATTGGGTGAGCAGCAAACTGTGTTAGGAAGGTAGAACTTATGTGCTGAACGAGCAAGGGCATGCTAAAAACTGGAGAAGAGAAGACTTCACTCTGGAGGCTCGAGCTCTCCTCGTCTCACTTTTGAACAACTTCAGGCCACGTTCTCACACCACCACCATCCCAATAGAAGTGGCATGCTTGATGTCATTTATTATGGACGGACAATCGATCGACATCGCCTTCATCATTGCCAATGAGATGAGAAAAGTGGCAACAAGTGGAACAAAATTTGGTGGAAAGGCCAGAAATCTCATATACCCAGGATTGATTATGGGGCTGTGCAAGAAAGCCAATGTGGCAATCCCACAGGAAGTACACTTCACTATTACCACTGTTATTAATGATTATTTTGTGAACAGGTTTTGTGAGGTGGCAACAAACAGAGCTGAAAGTGCAGGAGCCTCCACTTCCAGACCGCGTGCACGCCGTACTCCTGGTTTCAATCAAATGGAGTTTGAATCACACAGTTGTGAGAACTTTGAGGCTTCAAGGAGGTCTCAAAACTTTCTTTTTGATGCCATGCACCAGCAATTTTAGAACACTTTCTTAGCACCAGATGCGCGCACTTTCCCAACTCAGGCGGACTACCTCGCTTATGCTAATTGGCCTGAGGGCAGGCCAACTTTTATGGGGGGTGTTGGAGGCAGTGGCCAGGCTAGTGGAAGTGGTGCCGCAAATATGGATGCTGAGATGGAAGATGTCATAGGCCCGGTAGGAGGCGGTGATGATGAGGATGTTTGAAGACGTAGTTGGGTAGTTTTAGTTTAGTTTTTAATTTCCAGCAATTTTAATTCCTAGCATTTTAATTCTAGTACTTTAGTTAAAGTTGGTTTATTGTATTTTGATTTAATTAAGTAGTTGGCACTTTTGAAGACTAGTTTGCATGTTTTGCTTGTGTGTATGATTTAAATTGTGAATTTGAAATTTGATTTACCCTACTTGCTAAAATTTTTTTTTTGTTTAATTGTGCTAATTCATTGAAGCGAAGGAACAAAGTTGCAAGAGATTGTGTGCTTAATGGATGCAATTGGGGTGGTGATGATAAGAGTGGTATGAGGCAATTTCAAGGTACATTTTTATCGCTTACTAGACTTGGCAATAATCGTGTGATGGTTTGTGCAAAAGTGCATAGCATAAGTTCTTTGAATTACATGTCTTTTTGAATCAATTAGAACTTAGCCATATGTTAGGTAGCTTTCCATTGTATACTAAATTGCGGGATACCGAACATTATTTTGACACACTCTTATTATGTTTAATCATGCATTAATCCTTGTTATGAACACTTGTGAAAATGATAGAGGCATTGATTGTTTTGAGAGAAACCACTTGGCCAAAATGTTAAATCAATCAACCTTGTGAGGAAAAATCCCTAGTTCCCCCTTTGAGCTTGTTAGGATTCATTTAAATTCATCATTGCATAAACTTTTGAATGAATGAATCCTATTCTTTTGTGTGAGTGAACCTTCAACCAAATTGGTTGCAATTAATTTTCCTTAGGGAGCATTTTTGTTTATCAAAGTTGGTGTGAAAAGAGCAAAGTTGGGGAGAAATACAAGTGTCGTGAAGAAAATAAATAAATAAATAAGTGGTCCATAAAAGAAAATAAGCATTCCTTGTGAAAAAGAACAAGTGTGTACTTTTGAACCAAAGTGGAGCCAAAGAAAAAGAAGTAACACTTCTCATGAGTAATAAGAAAAGGCTCCCGGTTGTGTGTTGTGAAAAAGTAAAGAAAATTGGATTATGAGGAGGTGTTATTGAGTGAATTGAGAAGAAAATGCTCCCTTAGGATTTTGTTTGATTTTCCGAAATATTATCCCTTCTTTGTAACCCAAGCCACACTATAACCTTTGAAAGACCTCTTGATTCTCATCTTGTTCACATAATTGGTGTTTGTTTTGATGAATGCATAATTGGACTTGTTGTTGATTTAATTGTTCGGATGAGTGAAAGAAACCTTCATATCTTCATTATTCACAAATTGTGTGTAGGTGATTCAAACTTGACATGTACTTGTTGGAACTTTTTGATTTGTATTTTTGTGCACAACCATTATGCCGTTGTTGTCTTGTCTAGCTTTGAGGTAAATGTATCGCGAAATGGCCATGTACTTTTGAACCATCCAATTGTTTGAAATTTTGTGAAACATTCTCTTGCTATACTTTGTTTCCTTTGGTAGCAATTTTTTGTTTAGGGACAAACAAAATGGCAAGTTGGGGAGAGTTGTTAGGGACCAAATAGTAGTAAATTTCACATCTTTTTATTTGTCCCTTTTAACCAATTTCTATTCAAATCATATGTTTTTAATCACACGATAGGAAAATATGTAATTATTCTTGTTTTAATTCTATTTGAGTAGGTATTTCACTCTTTTTGCTAATTTTGTAGAATTCTGCTTCAAGAAGTTGTGGATTTGAATGACAAAGAATGAGCCGAGCAAGAGAACCAAGAAATCAAGCCAAGAAGTGAAAATCCACTCTGTTCGCGCCGCGTCCTCATGTTGGCGCCGCGAACTGAAGAAAATCCTGCCAGCGTGTTTTAGTTCCAATTCTGACTTTTGAGAGGCATGTGCGCAAGGTGGCGTGAAAGACAGCAAAAAGGCACTTTTTGGAGTTATTGGTTTCTATTGGTCACTTAAGGAGGCAAGAGGAATAACAATCATTTATTTTTGTCTTATTAGAAAGAAAAACTTTGTGTAATTTTGATATATCCCCATAACTTAGAGATTTAGATATTTGCATTATTGAAAAGACAGAATAGAGAGAAAATAGGGAAGAAAGCAAAAACGAATTTCACCATTCTTGTGAGCTTGCAACCATGGTGATGAGGAGCTAAATCATTTTCTTTGCTAAGATTAGAGGTAGCTATTCCTCATAACTCTATGTATTTCTCTTAAACACTTATGTATGTGAATCTCTCATTGATTGAATATAGTATGAATCTCTTGTTTTGAAATCTTATCTTTGATTTATATTATTGTTGAAAAAGATAATATAAATACTGTTTTAGAGGTTTATTCAAACAATGCATGAATCGTAGAAATAGATCTATGGATTGTTTATCACTTGTATTGCTAGATAATGATGGTTAGATGCATGTTTAGGTGAAGAAATTACCTAAAGTTTTATTTAACAATTATTACAATATTATTTAGGAATAAATAATATTGAGGAAATACTAGATTGTATTCATGAAATTATAATTCATATACATGGTTTGAGGAAATACATGAGTTTGGAATAGTGAACACTAATCTTGGCAAAGCACTTTTTATTTGAGAAAATCATATTTTACTATCTTAGTTTATTTCTAAAATTCAAGATAAATTCCAAACACAAACCAAACCAATTTTTATTTATCAACTTAAAATGATTGCAACTATAGAACGGCGGTAATATCACCCAATCTCTGTGGATACGATACAAAAAAAATATTTGCCGAAAGTATACTTTTCAACAACCATCATCATACCCTAGTCCCTAAGCCATCATTACTCTTTAATAGACTACCACGTTAGCAAGTTCCTACCACACGCGACCGTTCTCCTTTTCTCGTGAGCATGTCCCGTTCAGGACTCCCCGACGGACACCGAAGAAAACGTCACCGGACAGATATAAAGTCACAGCTCCGTGTCCGGAAATTATGACTTAGGGGACTCCTGTTCTGGATTGGGCCGACGCCTGGCCCAACCAGACTGAAAGGCCAAAACCTTTCTTAGCCCAAGGGAGAAGCCTCCCCATCAACACATCCCCGTCCGACGAGCATAAGAATCTGGACCTCCAGTCGAGCGAATCCCGTAACCCTCTGTCGGTTGGAATCTCTTCCGAGAGATCCATTTATCAGACCTCGAGAAGGTGCTCCCGACGAGCACCTCTGTTGCCGAGGACTCCTATCCTCGTAGGGCTCCTTCACCTCCAATCCTCCGAATAAAGTGGGGGTCCACGCACTCCCTGAATATACACCATATAGGCCAATTAATTGATATCATGTCCTCTGTTTTCATATATTAGACTAATTCATTATGACTATTAATATATCTAAATGCTCTATGATTGATTTGTCCATATTGGTTGTATGAGATTTGTAAGAATGAATTGATTTAGGAGAAAGACCAGATTATCTAATATTCATGTGAAATTTCATTTATGAATCAAGAAAGATCTCAAATAGTCTCAAATACAAACATTATCGACTTTGGGTCAGGCAACTAGGCCCCTAGCCTAAATAAAAATAGGGTCTCAAAATTTTAATTGGTATGTTTTCTAAAATATAATGTTATATTATTATATATATTTTATGCTAAATATAGTAAAATAATTATTCTTACAACACTTCATAAAAGGAATTTTTTTATGAATTTAATAAAATGTCAATATTCTGTTGATAGAAATCGAACCTATGCAACAAAAGAGAATTAATACCACAAAACAAACTAACATCTCAAATAAATTATCTAACTAATGATGTTTGAATTTTCTTTCTCCGTAGACGCCATCCCACATGGCGCCTCCTATTTTTTTAAAATTTTTTCAATTACCTGCGAATTATCCTGCAGAAATATTTAATGTTTGGTCTGCAGGTAAATTCGTAAATAATTGAAAAAA
This sequence comes from Vicia villosa, assembly GCF_029867415.1. Lineage (NCBI taxonomy): Eukaryota > Viridiplantae > Streptophyta > Magnoliopsida > Fabales > Fabaceae > Vicia > Vicia villosa. The sequence goes on along the minus strand of NC_081184.1, from coordinate 93,391,193 downwards.
AATTAGAAAATAGAGGGCGCCATGTAAGATGCCACCTGTGTGAGAAAAAAAAACTCAAACATGATTAGTTGGATAATTCTATTAAAATGTTAGTTTGTTTGGTATTTTTTTAAAAAAACTTGGTTGTTATACAAAAATTCTAGTATTGCTTTTTTATTTATATATAATTATTTAAAATTCATTAACCATTAATATAAACTTCAGATAATATTTATTTTTTAAAATTTAATATTTAAAAATTTTTATTAAAATTTTGATAATATTTAACATAAATTATAAATTTTTTTTATACAAATATATATTAAAAAAAAAGCGATGTTAACATTATTTATAATACAATTTTGTCTTTCGATTGTATAGATAATAAATTAAAATTAAAATTTTATATTAATTGTTCATTTTTTTATTAAAACTTATTTTTATTAATTATCTTGAATTTTTAAATAATCAGGACCACCCTTAAGACAGTTTTCATAAACAGAGCAAATCCTTAGAATCATGCATTTAAACTTTTCAACTATTGGTAAAATAAAAAAAATACATGTATAAAGACAGTTTTCTTGAACAGAGCAAATCCTTAGATACATGCATTTTAACTTTTCAACTATTGGTAAAATAAAAAATATACACGTATATATTTATTTCCTTATGGGATAACACATGCATGCATCCCATTTCATTTACATAATTTCTTATACTGTGTATAAATTGGCCAAAAGAATATACTTTGTATCTACTATCAATATAAAAGTTAAAAATAACATAATTTTGTAACACAGTACCAATATTCACACTTCAAATTAACATACACAATTCTATGAATTCTCCTCTAATATCAAATATTAGAAATGTGAAATCTTTTAATACGTATTTATTTCTTTTATAAATAATCATTCTAGATTTTCAAGTACATTTAATAGTTATTTAGAATTTTTTTCTTCTTACTAACAAAAATATTTCAAAATTTCACATTTTTCACCATAGAAATATATTCAAATAATAATAATAATAAATGTATATTCATGTTTTTGTTTACTATATTTCTTAAAATTGAATTTAAAATAAAATATTATAGGTAAAGTTAGAGAAGGAAAGTGAAATATCCCGGGGTAGGTGTAGGATTCACCGAACAACCTTACACACTCACCATCCCCTCCTCAAGACTTAGTATTGTCTCATTTACATTTCATAATCTTATCACCACTTGCAACTTCAACTACTATATAAACCCTTTAACCACTCTCTTTTCTCTCAGCTTGAGGTTCCCTTCTTCAAAGAGAACACCAAGCTTCAACCAACTAATATGCATACACTCACTCCCTCATCTTTCAACTCTCTTACCTACCTAAACCGGGTCCAACCCTCGCAAAACCGGTTTGGTCCACCTCGCTTAACCGTGAAATGCGAATACGGTTTAGAGTTCTATAATTTGACTCACAGTCACGGCGTCGGCTCAAGCCGAGCTGACTTGCAAAGCTCCTGCGCCATCTTAGCCAGTAAAGTCATTTCGCAGCAAGATGACGGAAACCACCACGTCAGTGCCGTCAACGGTGAGTCAAACACCGTAACAAATCTCCAGCTCGTTCCCGTCGGAAATAAGCCGCTTCCACCAAAGCCGCTTACCATCACTGATCTCTCTCCGGCTCCGATTCACGGTTCATCACTCCGTGTCGCGTACCAAGGTGTCCCCGGCGCGTACTCAGAAGCCGCCGCTGGTAAAGCATATCCAAACAGCGAAGCCATCCCGTGCGATCAATTCGAAGTCGCGTTCCAATCTGTTGAACTCTGGATCGCCGATCGAGCAGTTCTCCCGGTTGAAAACTCCCTCGGCGGTTCAATTCACCGAAACTACGACCTCCTCCTCCGCCACCGCCTCCACATCGTCGGAGAAGTACAACTTCCCGTTCACCACTGCCTCCTCGCTCTCCCAGGCGTCCGAAAAGAGTATCTCACACGCGTGATCTCGCATCCACAAGCATTAGCACAGTGCGAAAACACGTTAACAAAACTCGGTCTCAACGTCGCGCGTGAGGCCGTGGACGACACCGCCGGTGCCGCGGAGTTTATCGCTACCAACAACCTCCGTGACACGGCGGCCATAGCTAGCGCACGTGCGGCGGAGCTTTACGGATTAAACATCCTAGCCGATGGAATCCAGGACGACCCGAATAACGTGACCCGGTTCGTTATGTTGGCCCGGGAACCCATAATTCCGCGAACCGATCGTCCTTTTAAAACGAGCATAGTGTTTGCTCATGATAACGGAACTTCAGTGCTTTTTAAAGTGCTTTCGGCTTTTGCGTTTAGAAATATCAGCTTAACTAAAATTGAATCTAGGCCTCATCGTGGCCGTCCGATTCGAGTTGAGGATGATGAAAGTGAAGGAACAGCGAAACACTTTGAGTATATTTTTTATATTGATTTTGATGCTTCTATGGCTGAAGTTAGAGCACAGAATGCACTTGCTGAGGTTCAAGAATTTACTTCTTTTTTAAGAGTTTTGGGGAGTTATCCTATGGATATGACACCATGGAGCCCTTCTTCTACTTCTCATTGAGGAGATTAGTAATTTAGAATTAATCTAAAACAAAAATTAAAATATGAAATTTGGTTTATCTTGTTAAATTTGTTAAGGAAAATAATATTCCAAATTGTTTCAATCCACTTTTAGAGTTTTTTTTAGTTTGTTTGTTAAGTTGAATATAAATGTTATTTAATGGGATTTTCAGAGTGAATGAATGTACATAGTACTTAAGTTTAGGGTTGGTGAGTGTATATTCTAAGTCAAAAAATGATGATGAAGTTAGGTGATTTGATTATGTAATATTGTGAATCTGTATCCCAAAACATCCTTTAAATATTTTAAGTTGGGTGTTTCTTTGAGGTGATATATTTTGTATTTAAAATTTATGCACGTGCAGATGTTAAGCTTTATTTTATTCTCAGTCATAAGTGGTGTGTTGGATGATCAATTTGTGTATAACATGAAGATGAGGGATGTATACGTAATAACTCTTGTTTTTACTTCAAGTTGTGTTTATGTTAACGTCTAAGCTTGTGATTTTGGCTGCATTCCTTTTCGTCCGTTGACTAAGGTGCCGCGACTTTTTCTTAGAAGCTAGTTAATGTATTAAGTAATTTGTTATATTTTTTCTCTTAATTTTTTAACTTACTTTTCTTCTTGTTTCGAAATCAAAGTTGTTCGATAAATTGATGAAGTTTTTGCTACACCGAGTGTGGATTTGAGCTTCTGATGGAGAGGAGACTGATTTGTAATATTAGCACTCTAATGTTTAAGTCAGTAAAAAAACAAAAAAGTGATGTGAGATTGAAAATGAGTTTGAATATCTGAGAAATGAAGAAAAGATCTACCTGTTATGTGTGTTCCACTATAACATTGGCCCTTCCGTCTTGGCCCTAGTGGTCGACACATAATGATTTCCCCCAAACCTTGTCTATACTTTGTAGGCGAGGGTTTTCCATACGTGCACTAACTCGACCACTGCATCTTGGAAAGTGAAAGTCTTTGATGGGATGTGTTCCTGTAAAACACTTTTGATTACATCTCGGAAGAAGATTCCGGCGAGGTCACACAGGAGTTTGAGATTTATAGCTATAGGGATTTGAGCAGTACAACTGATGCGAGCGCAAGATGAAAAAAAAGTGTCTTGTTTATCCCTCAGTTGGGAGCCATATTTATAGCTGCTGGAGCTATTATTGCTCTCATTGATGGAGGAACCTTGGATTCCCTCCATAATGAGCGAACCGTCATAACTCCCGCCGTTTTGGTCCTTTAAGGAACTGTAACTTCCATAACGGTAGGTGGTTACGGCCGACTTGGGTGGAATGTTCAAGGTCTCCTTGTAACGTTTCGTACCAACATGTAGTGCCCGCCCGAAACCGGCTGAGGCACTAATGTTCGGGTTGAGGACCCACTCCAAATACATGTTGTGCCGAGTTGGGTTAAGGGTTCTCCCAACCTTGGATTTAATCGTTTACTCCACTATCATTCCTTCCTTCGCCTGCCGACTTGCTGGGCCGACCCAAATACCCCAAATATGTACAAGCCCCCTGATCTAGAGTTTCGTGGGAGCGAATAGTTCGGTTCACTATAGTTAGATTTGGGCCGTTTTGGCAAATCGGTAGCTCTTGGTCACTCCAACAGTCGAGGCTGAGCTGGAGTCTGTCAGTGGGCTTTCAAGATCATTAATGGACTTGTCTTAACACGTGTTCTGTAATGATGGTTTTTAAGGGGAAACGTGCAATAACCCCCCTACTTTTGTTAACCTCCTAGACTTTTGCTTAAAAGATCCTCAACGCTTCAAAGCTTTCATTTTTACCTTTTCATCTTCAAGCTCCGTTATCCTTCAAGCGAGACTTCCAGCAGAAGCAAATCATTTACTCTCCAGGTAAATTCTTGTCCTCCCGTATTCATTTTCTTTTTCCATAGATCGTCCATGCTCTTTATTAAGTATATCACAGTGGACCTTTCTCCTGACGATCATGCATAGATTGTGCATAGGAAGAATGTGAATAGACTCCCTTTTAGATCTCTGTAGACATGCGTAGGGGTCTCTGTGGAGTTTTTAGCGATTCTGATCTGGGATCCTTGATCAGGTTCGTAAAAGCGTTTAGGGAATCATTAGGGGGTCCCCAGTAAGCGCCGAGGTTCTTCGCTACAAGAAAAGTTTCGTGACCCTGATTGAGGTAGAGAAATTACGGGAGAAGCAATGTTTCTCCTCCACTGAAAGTGAGGACGATGTTATTTTGGAGCTTTGTGAGGAGGGTGAAACGTTGGGTTCGTTTCCTCCTCAAGACGTTGGAGATGATTACTTATATTTTTATTTTGGGCCTTTAGAAGACTACAAAGTTCAGTTCCCTTTTTCTGATTTCGTGTCGGACCTTCTGACTACTCTGAATGTGGCCCCAACTCAGCTTCATCTGAATGGGAGGGGGTTTATTTGTAACACCCTTCTAAACCCCGCGACAATTATATGAAATTCAGAGTAAAACATAAAAACAAGGGTGCCACAATTAAAATTAATCAATTTATCATAAGTCAATTGTCATGCTACACTTAGGAACGAATCATCAAATTATCATAATCATGTTTCTACACAGCGGAACATTTTTCAACGAATAAGCATAACATCATCTATGCAATATCCCACATAATAAATCCAAAACAAATAGATAGAGTTATAATCAAAACTCTATACTAGCGTCCCCCCAGTTTTACAATATCAGAGCATGACACTGACTCGAACCAACATAACGGAGAAACTCTACGAGTCATCCTCACCGAGCACTAATGTCGCTACTCCTCAATCTGAAAAATGTCAACAAGTAAGGGTGAGTCTCATTCTCAATTAATCAATGTTATGCACTCATAAGCAATAAAACATCATAATAATAAATCATTCACCCAATTTGGCATATATTCAGATATTCAATTATCATTCATCAATCACAACAAATACAACACCAAATATAACACTGAAATCAACTTAATCATGTTATGACAAAGATGCATATGACCAACTGATACTATGCATGTGGTACCAATAATTTGTGGACTTAATCCACCCGACCGATCTACACATCACCGAGATACGGCTCAACCGACACAATTTCCGCACAATGGGAAATATGTCCACCATTTGATCTAAAACATCACCGGGATCCATCACCGAATGCATATGAATGAATGCACACATATAACATACTTAAAAACATCACCGATCCGATGCACCGCATCGTCTCACCATAACTCACCATAGTTATCACCAACAAGTATGTACATGTATCATGCATCATTCAAAACAAATCAATCATCATCATACGATCAAAACAATCACCACATGATCACGTTATACACATATTATCAATATTATAATCATGTTGTCACAACATCACCACTAGATCAAAATGAACAATGTCACATTAACCAAATCATGCACCACCATTCCATTATTTACACAATCATCCCAATAATAATAATTACAATTCGTCCATCATCACACCGAAACATTGCCATATCTACGCAATTCCACATATGCACAATGTATATCACCAAAGCAATTAAGTAAATTTTAAAATAATTCGGACCACCGCCCATCTCACCAAATCATCATATAAACTATTTAATTTGCTTTACAATGCCCAAAACGGCACTAAGAAATGATACACGGATCAAAAGATACGCTATTTCAAGGTTTACAAAAATTTCTACACAGTAGAGTTCGCTCAGCGGACCACTAGCGACTCGCGACAGAAGCGAACTACCTTCAGACCTCCGCTCAGCGGACCACTAGCGACCTTCGACAGAAGTTAACTAGGCCGGGTCCTCCGCTTAGCGGACCCCCCTCCGCTTAGCGGACCTGCGATTTTACAGATTCTCAGGTCTGCGACAGACCTGCGTGTCATACCCCAAAATTTGCCCGATCAAATCTACGTCTATTAATTCATCAGGGGTATTAAAATAAGGATCAGGTGGTTTAACATTTCTATCGATAAACCCATTCTCTTATAAGCTGCGTTGAGTAAAAAATGGGGTGTAATTAACAGGTATTTCTGGCCCAATCATTTGGCCCAATCTATCCCATTATAAGGTTTTGACCTTTTGATTAATTATTCAGGGTTTATTTGTACTGGATTATTGTTATTATTATTGGCTATTAGGATTTTAGATTAATATTTTTTAGGATTATTAGTATTAATTTTACTATTATTAATTAGTATTAGTTATTATTAGGTTTATCTTTATTATTAAATATTATTAGTACTAACTATTATTATTAATTTTAATAGGATTATTTTTGTTATTAGTTTCAATCATTACTTATTCTCATTTATTTACTATTATAATAATAATTATTAATTATTATTATTAGTAGGTTGTTAATATAAAATATGAAATAAATAAAAAAAAGGGGGCTGTATTAACATCAAAGAAAAAAACGTGAAAAGAAGTTTGAGAAGAACCAAGAATGGCAAGTTTGGATCCATAAAATCTTGATTTGGATGGAGTTTCTTGACCTAATCCATGTACCATATATAGGGACGAATTCAGAAGTGAAGGGGGAGAAAAATTGCGGCCTCCATGGCCATGGCCGAATTCAAAAAATAAGGAAAAAAACAAAATTGATTTGGCAATTGCAGGGGTATTCCAAGGCGTTGGAGCATCACAATGCCATCCTTGGGGAAGAGTGAAGCAATCCAAATCAGTTTCCGGGCTTAGGGCATCAAGAACACACCATCATTCATCACGTTTTTGACCATTTTTTAAATCGATTCGAGTATGATAAATTACGCATTGTAAAGGAGTTTTAATGATATTGCTGAGTTTGTATCATTTATTCGAAGCTTTCTGGATGTTTAATTGAGGTTTAGTGGCAGATAGAAGGATTCACCATTGTTAGGTTTTAGAGCTTCAAACTGGGGATTCTTTAATTAGGAAAAATTGGCCCAAACCGTGGTCACCAATGGATTCAGGGGGCGATTTACAATCGATCTAGGGCCTTGGAATTAATTTATTTGTTGTCTATTCTTGGATTCACATTTGCAGAGACTATAGCAACATACAAAAAACGTTGCCAAAAGTCTTCAAATTTCAGAAAAATGGGTAAGACGATGCTACTGTACAGGCGCCCAAATCGTTTTAAAAAATTTCTCACGCTTTGTTTCACTTATTATTCTTGTGCGATCGTTCATTAAACAACAAATGGCGCTTGGTTCGTTGGTGGAATGGGACGTATAAGGCCTTGGTGTGTTAGGGGGGGTTTCGATCCCCACTCCCTACATTATTTTGTGGAATTTATTTGATTCTTCCTATTTGCAGATCTTGCGCGCGAATCCTCATGCAAGACCATCACGTACCCTTATCTTGCACCATCTGATCTCTTCAAGATCGAATCAAACGTCCCATAACGCGTATGCTCACCATGAACATTTAGTAGTCACCCGTACAGAATTGGTGCCAGGTTTCTATACAATTTTTTCTTATATTTTTATGTATTTAGTTGTTTTATTTATTTGACAATTACTTGTATTTAATCTAATTAATTTTAGGATTAGGGATAAATAATGAGATTAGGGTAGATTAAATTAGGATTTAGGATTTCCCGATTATTTTCTCGATTATTCAACTTAATTATTTTAATTAATTTATTTAATTTTAATTATTAAAAATCACAATAAAAACCCTAAAAAGGTTTTATGCATTAGGGTTTGCTCAATCCCATTGCCATTTGGCAAAAATATTAATTTAATTAATTCTTGAATAATTCTCTCCTCGACCCGACTAAAGCTATTAGTCGCATTAGACGAGAGATAAAAAAAAAATATAATTAAAACACACTTTATTTGCTGCCCACGACGATCGAATCTATCGATCTGAGTAACCAACAATGCCCCATTAATCCGTTAGCTATACTGATCAAATCTATTGATCATCGCATCTAACGGTGACATATTAAATCAGGGTTGTACGCCCAAACATTCAAAACACACTAAACCAAGACACTACGGATTTTCATCCCTTCAACACTGCGATGTTCAAAACTACGATAAGGTAATTCAAAATACCTTCGAACTTCGCAATTCAAAACTACGATAGGCCATTCAAAAAGCCTCCAAACCATATCAAATTCAAATTCTAAGGCGTACAACCCTGTGCCCGAACTACGTTGACTCTGATTCTCCCTAAGGAGATACGTAGGCACTTGGATAACCATGGCGAGTCCCCCTCCCTAAAATCTCAATTCACTTAAAATCTCAATTTTGCCCTTTTCACTTCTTTAGCTATTATCCTAAATATTTTAGCCATAAACCTTTACCTTAGATACAAACCTTAGGAAAGGGTTGAGGGTGCCTAACACCTTCCCTCGACCTAATTATAATAATCTTACCCCGATCTCTTAACTGCGTAGGGTTTCCTATTCGCCCTTCAGAATAGGTGGCGACTCTAAAAGCAAATTTTAGGGCAGGTTGCTACACTGCGATTTCACACTCCTTTCACCCAAAATCGATTCCAAACGTCATTTACAGACATACAGTCATCACGAACATCATCAGATATCATCAAACATCAAGTAAACATACTATTAATCATCAATTCATACTAGGGGTGTCCAAAAATACAGTTAATTGAACCATATGCCTAAACTGAATTGCATTGAACCAAAAGAAACCTAAACCATTTAAATGGTTAATGAACGGAACCACTTATTATAAACAATACAGTTAACCAAATTTAAGTTTATAAACCGGTTTAAACTTCTTTGAACTGTTTAACTATTTTATTTTTTTATTTTTTTTTACAAATTTTCAAAAATTTAAAAACTAACTATCTATATATTACGAATATAACAAATTTTATACTCTTTTTATTATATGGTGTCAGTTTTTATCTTGATTAATCAATTCTAGAAAGCTTAACAATTTGTTAATATTTAATAATTTCATATAAGTCATTAATAAAGTTTGCACCTTCAAGAAAATTTATTGTCTCCTAATAAGTGAAATTTATCAAATGTAAATATAGTGCCTGAGAACAATTGAAACTTAGTGTCCGAGAACAATTAAAATAAGGAGTTTATATTAAATTATTTCATTAAATTTGCCACGTGATTTTTTTCTTTCCTGTCAAACCAAATCTAACAACTAAAGCACATTAAATCCCTTGAATAAAAAATCAATTTAGCAATGCCTATTGTTCACTTCGGCTTCTATCAACTCCTTACCACCAATCAGAAATTATCGATCTTCTTATATATTCAATTATGATTATAATTATCTCTCTCTCTCTATGTTACAGCAAGATGAAAATATCACTTATGTTAGCACATTTTTGAATCCCTTTATATTCTACTATCATTTTCTTTGGGTCATGCTATTATCCTAAATCTGCTCATGCTCTTTTCATAGAATAACAATAGAAATTGTAAATCAAAATTCATCTATCAAATTTTTTTATTGTTTTTTATTTGCTCATTTATGCAAAAACAAATGGGAAATTAAATTTTCTTTGACTTTCTATGCCTGTAAGAAAGAAAAGGTCTGGAGAATTGAAATTTTTAATTTTTGTAAAGATTACGTGCTTACAAAAGGAAAGATATTCCCTTTATATAGGGATACAAAGACTTTCTATTTTAGTCGGTAAGAGCTACTTATGATAGTCGGTTATAACACACAAAGATGAATTATTAATGCCGGGTACACATGGGTCCCATCGACACAACAATAATGCACAAACAGTAGAAACAACAAAACTTTCTTACAAACAGAGAAGGAGAAGATTAGGGATCGTTCAGGGGAGCTTACACGTTCCAGAAACGCAAGAACAAAAGGTAAATGCCAAACACTTAGCTTAGGTTTCTTGTTTGATTGCATATTGTATGTTGTTCACGTTGAATCTGGGGTTCGGTAGGGTTAGATTCATAGATTTGGGGCTAAATTCCATGTTCTTTAGGGTTTCTGGGTTCAGATCATTTGAAGGTATGAGTTTTCCGGTTGAATGTCAACCGGAAAACTGGGTTTAATGGTGGTTCACGGTGGGGGGATCGGCCGGAAACTGGGTTTGTTGGGTTTTTGGGAAAGAAAGAAAAGAGAGATGGGAGAAAAAGCAAGAGAGGAAAGAGAGCGAGATCGGAGGAGTAAAAGAAATGTGGGGTTTTTTGGGTTAACCCTCCATCAGCGTTGGATCAACGCCAAGTGGCTTCACGATAGCCACTTGGCAGGCGATGAGACTATGATCTCATGCCGTCCTCATAACATGCGCTCCAAAATACTAATACATGCATACCGTAGGATCAACTTGGCTCTAGATCCAACGATCAAAACCTCTTTGACACACTCCAATACCATACTCACGCGTGCACTGGATCCGAACGGGCCATAGATTATTTGGGCCTAAGTCTTTCACTATTAGGCAACTCAAAATGCCTTTCAAATCACAACTTCAAACCATATCAAATCAAACTCTAGTTCTAAGGCGTACAACCCTGTGCCCGAACTACGTTGACTCTGATTCTCCATAAGGAGATACGTAGGCACTTGGTAACAAGGCGAGTCTCCCCCCTATAATTTTAATTCATTTTAAATCTCAATTTTTACCCTTTTCATTTCATTAGCTATTAGCCTTATAAACCTTGCCATAAACCTTATTTCTATAATGCAACCTTTAGGAAAGGGTTGAGGGTGCCTAACACCTTCCCTCAACCTGATTATAATAACTTACCCCGAATCTTTATACTGCGTAGGGTTTCCTATTCGCCCTTCAGAATAGGTGGCGACTCTAAAAGCTTATTTTTAGGGCAGGTTGCTACAGCTGACGACTCTGCTGGGGAAAAACACTTTTGGTTAATTATTATGCTCCTAAGGCTTGAGAGGGTTTAGGTTTATGGTTAATGGTTTAGGTTTTTGGCGCATTTTAGGGTTTGGCTAATTCGCCATTTTTAGGGTTTGGGGTTTGTGTTTTAATAAATATTTAATTTTTTGCTTTATTTATTGTTTTTATTTGCATTAAATGTTTATCTGCCATATTTGCATTAAAATGTTTAACTGTTATAATTTGCACTGTTGGGTATATATAATTGCTGTTAAGCCTAAGTGTGGGAATTATATTTAAGACCAGAGGGGAATTACATCGCCTACGAGTCTTATTATAATTCCACTCAGAGTGGGTTAAATATCCGGAAAGGTCTGATACGAGGCTCGACCTTGTTGAGGGCTGGACTTGTTATTTAGCTGATCTCTCTGAGAACCTACCCCTAAAATTCGAACCTCATGGATAGAATGAGTTGTTCTAAAATCCAAAGAGACAAAAAGTCTCGGCGGCTACGAACGACCCCATGAGACCTTCTAGAACATACCCATTGGAAGGGTAGGCTCCTGAGCCGTTACGTCAAACCTGTGAACCTAGGGCCTATGTGATTATATGCTGAATATGTGCTTATTATTATTATATTGTGTTTTTTTGTGTGTGTATAACTGTTTGCATGCATCATACATCATATGCATATTTTTTTTTTTATTATCATGTCTTATCCACAGGTAAAAAAAAAGAAGAAAAAAAAAGAATAAAAAAGAATAATTCTTTTTGGTGAATATTCAGGAAAATGAATGCTAAGAAGCCTATTGTCCACCTTACCGTCTCAGTGCCTGATATCAAGAAATTAAGGATAATCAGGGATAAAATGTCATCAACTGCTTTGAACAGGTTTGAGGGCCGTTATGGTGATATTCTGGATTTGCTCAAGGTTAAGGTTCAAGAAGAAGCAATCACCGCTTTGATCCAGTTCTATGATCCTCCGCTTAGGTGTTTCACTTTTCAGGATTTTCAGTTAGCTCCTACCTTGGAAGAGATAGATGCTATGCTGGGGTTTTCAAGGGTTAAAAAGGAATTTTATACAGGTGCTGGAAAGAAAGTTGAGATTTCTGATTTGGCCAAAGCTTTAGAGGTGTCCGCTACGGATCTAGAAGCTAATTACAAAACTGATGGTAAAATACAAGGAATTAAGAGAACTTATTTAGAAGCTCAAGCTATGTCTTACGCTCAAAAGAAACAATGGGACATTTGTGGACATTTTCTAGCTCTCTTGATTTTTGGTGTTATTTTGTTGCCTAAAAAGGCGAAGTATGTTGATGATGCTGCTATTCATGTTTTTACCTCCTTCAGGAATTCAAATGAGGATCCAACCCCTACTATTCTTGCTAATATTTATTATAGGGTTAATGAACTTTTTGGTCCCTCTAAATATTGCAGATTTCGTTTTTAGCCCCTCCAAAATTTTCCTTTAAGAAACCGTCCCTTCAAAATTTTTCGTCTAAACTATTGGTCCCTAACGTCAAATTTGCTAGAGATTAGCTACTACTTTAGCCACCGATTAG